>NC_134496.1:15892258-16092258 GCF_040206685.1 Ascaphus truei | reverse complement strand
TATAATTTCCCCCTACTAGAAATGCCATATACTTCCCCTGTAAGAAATCCTATAATTTCCCCCTATTAGAAATGCCATATACTTCCCCTATAAGAAATCCTATAATTTCCCCCTACTAGAAATGCCATATACTTCCCCTGTAAGAAATCCTATAATTTCCCCCTATTAGAAATGCCATATACTTCCCCTATAAGAAATCCTATAATTTCCCCCTACTAGAAATGCCATATACTTCCCCTGTAAGAAATCCTATAATTTCCCCCTACTAGAAATGCCATATACTTCCCCTGTAAGGCTGCGTCCACGCTGACGCTGAGCGTGCTTGGCGCGTTTACTTGAGTGGATGTGAATCTGGACGGCGACGCTCGCTCGTGCACATACGCTCTCCCAAGCTCGGCGCTTGGGGAGACAAGGAAAATTGATTTTGAAGCGCGCTCAGCAGCAGTCAATGCACACAGCCACACACACACACACACACACACATCACACACACACACACACACACACACACATCACACACACACACACACACACACACACACACACACACACACACACACACACACACACACACACACACACACACACACACACATACACACACACACACACACACACACACACACACACACACACAGAGTTGGTGATGTCACCGCTCTGAAACATGAGCGTGCTCAGCGGCAGCATGGCCGCAGCCTAAGGAATGCCATATACATCCCATTGTACACTATGAGACACCTTAGGGGCCTTGTTCTAGTGACAGACCTGGACTTTTTCTGACTAAATTCTACTTTGACTTGGGAAATTTTGGAAAACAACGGCCCGATCGGCAGATGTAGGTTAAGCCCCCAAAGACCACCGTCAAGGGGTTATATGGTGGAGTTCTTTCACTGTATGGCAAATCCCATAAATAGTATGTGGCTGGTATAGGAGATTTTATTGCTTTCTTACGGTATTGTATTACTTTCCTCTGCCACCAGAGGGAGCGTCTGTACTAAGAGATGGCTACACAGGGATAAAGGATAGGTAAAGAGATATAGAGACAGGTAGGTAGATAATGAGAGAGATAGACAGCTAGGTAGATAATGAGATAGAGATAAGGAGATAGGAAGATATAGACAAACAGATTAGCAAGAGAGAGGGGAGAGAGCAATCAGATAGGCAGATAATGATTTATCTCCCTGTTTGCTTTCTCTCCCTGATAGGGAGAGAATCAGAGATACATAGCTAGTGAAATATAGATAGTAAGATATATATATATCACTATCTATGTATCCCTACCGATATATATATATATATATATATATATATATATACAGTGTTCGACAAACCTATACATTTGCTCGCCCCAGGCGAGTGGATTTAACCCCCGGGCGAGTAAATATTGGCCCAAGCAGCACACGTTTGGTACTAGGTGGCGAGTAGATTTTTTTGTGTGGCGAGTAGATTTTTTGGTGATTTGTCAACCACTGTATATATATATATATATATATATATATATATATATATATATATATATATATATATATATATATATATATATATATATATATATATATATATATATATATATATGAATTATAGATAGAGTGATAGATAGATAGAGTGAGATTATATATATAGAGAGAGGGCGAGTGATATATAGATAGAGTGAGATTATATATATATATATATATATATATATAGAGAGAGAGAGAGAGAGAGAGAGAGAGAGAGAGAGAGAGAGAGTAATATAGAGAGTGACAGACAGTTGGACAGACATACATATAGAGAGTGAGATATAGATAGAGGGAGATTGTTGCAGGGTACATGCAACTACACACGCAGGGTCTCTTGACAAGGCTTATTTATTGATCCTTAAAAACATACAGCACACAAAACAAAATAGCTTCTCTTCAGCAGACAAAACAAAATAGCTTCTCTTCAGCATGGCAAACAAAGCAGCTTCTCTTCAGCATGCAGGACACAGACAGTTCATAAAACATGTACTTTGCAAACAGACCTTATAGCAGTAATCTCCTCAGTATTTCAGTCCTCTCTCCTGACCAGCTAGCCTGCATGTGTGCACAGCCTGGGGGTTTTAAAACACCTTGATCATGCAGCTGGGGTCAGACTAATTAAGATGCCCTTCCCAAATTAACCTCGTCACTGCTGCACTGCAAGCCTAAACATAGGTTTGCCAGGTATATGGCTGGTGACGTTCATTCACCTTGTCACATTCCTCCCATGTTAGTGTGTGGCTGGGGCCACGCACGGCTGAAGCCCGATCATCCACCCCTTCTCTAGAAAAGAAGTCAGCATTTGCATTTTCTTTTCCAGGCCTGTGCTGAATCTCAAATGAGAAGGGTTGGAGGACCATATACCACCTAGTCAATCTAGCATTGGAGTCCATACTATTTAACCACTTCAGTGGAGCATGGTCTGTCACCAGAGTAAAATGGACTCCTGCCAGGTAATGCCTCAAAGCCTCGATTGCCCACTTTACTGCGAGGCACTCCTTCTCAATCACTGAGTGTTTTTTTTCCCTCTGGAACAATTTCCTACTCAGAAAAAGGATCGGATGTTCCACTCCCTCAAACTGTTGTGACAACACTTCCACTAGCCCTATCTCTGATGCATCGGTTTGCACTACAAAAGGCCTGTTGAAGTCTGGGCTTCTAAGGACGGGACCCTCTTATAGACACCTTTTTATGTCCTCAAAGGCTCTCTGGCACTCCCTTGACCATATCACTTGTGTAGGGGCACACTTTTTTGTTAGTGGGGCTGCAACTTCCGAGTAGTTGGGGATGAACCGCCGGTAGTACCCTGCTAAACCCAACAGGGAGCGTACCTGCGTTTTTGTTTGGGAAGTCGGAACTTCTTTCAGGGCAACTACCTTGTTGGCTAGTGGCCTTACTTTTCCACCTCCCACTGCATACCCTAAGTATTTGGTTTCCGCCTTACCTAAGGCACATTTCTTAGGGTTGGCTGTGAGCCCTGCCTCTCTTAGAGATTTGAGGACCGCTTTCAGCCTATTTAGATGGGCCCGCCAGTGTTTACTATAAATGACAATGTCATCTAGGTAGGCTGCGGCATAAGCCCTATGGGGTCTCAGCACTTTATCCATGAGTCTCTGAAATGTGGCTGGGGCTCCATGCAGTCCAAATGGCATTGTCACAAACTGGTACAAACCCATGGGAGTGGCAAAGGCTGTTTTGCACGTGGATTTTCCTCTAAAGGAATTTGCCAGTATCCTTTTGTTAAGTCCAGAGTGGAGATATATTCCGCGTTACCAAGGGCGTCAATTAACTCGTCCACCCTTGGCATCGGATATGCGTCAAACTTGGATACTGCATTGACCTTTCGGAGGTCCACACAAAATCTTATCTTCCCATCGGGTTTAGGGACCATAACTAGTGGACTACACCACTCACTGCATGATTCCTCAATCACTCCTAAGTGTAACATTTCTTGTACCTCCTTCTCTATCAGAGCACTATGACTTTCAGGCAACCTATAAGGACGGGAACGTACTTTTACCCCAGGTGCTGTCTTGATCACCTGGGAAATTAAATTAGTTTGCCCTGGCAAATCAGAAAAAAACATCATGGAATTGTGTAATTATTTCTAACAAGTCCCCTTTTTGTTCAGAGGACAACGGTCTAATCATTGGGATTTTATTGTCACCCACGATGTTCTCCCGTGGGGGCTGAGGACCCAAATCCGTTTCCTCCTCCACCGGGTGGATGAATAGAGACCGCTGCATCTTCCAGGGTTTCAGCAAGTTCACATGGTAAATTTGTTTACCCTTCCTGGACCCTGGTTGAGCGATCTCGTAATCCACATCACCCGTGTGGCGGAGTACTTCGAATGGGCCCTGCCATTTGGCTAGGAGTTTGCTCTCACAACTGGGTAACAACAACATCACCTGATCTCCTGGGTGAAACACTCTCATACGAGCATTCTGATTGTAATGTCTCTCCTGACTGTCCTGGGCTGATCTAAGATTCTCCCTGGCAAAATGCCCGACCACATCTAGGCGCTTCCTAAGGTCCAATACATATTGCAGGGTATTCTTAGAAGGGGACCGCTGTTCCTCCCAGGACTCCTTTAGGAGGTCTAGGATACCCCGGGGTTGGTGGCCATAGAGCAGTTCAAATGGAAAGAATCCCGTGGAGGCCTGGGGAACTTCCCGCACTGCAAACAGCAGAAAAGGGAGAAGTTCATCCCAGGCTCTCTTCTCTGAATCTACAAATTTTCTCAGCATCCCTTTTAGAGTTCGGTTAAATCTTTCCACCAATCCGTCAGTCTGTGGATGGTAGACCGATGTCCGAACAGACTTGACCTCTAGTAATTTTAAGACATCCTGCATCAGTTTAGCCATAAAATTTGTACCTTGGTCTGTCAACATAACCTGGGGAAGTCCAACCCGTGAGAACAGCTCCAACAACTTGTTGGCTACTTGCTTCGCCGTTGCTGTTCTCAGGGGGAACGCCTCAGGATATCTTGTAGCATAGTCAACTATTACAAGAATAAACCTGTGTCCTTTCGCAGAAGGTTCTAGGGGTCCTACCAAGTCTACCCCAATCCTCTCAAAGGGAACTGACACCAAGGGTAGAGGAACCAGAGGGGCTGGTTTTTGTCCCTTCCGACTAGTTAGCTGGCACTCCGGACATGCTGCACATAACTTAGCAATATCACTATGCATCCCTGGCCAATAGAATCGAGATGAAATACGGTCCAATGTTTTATCCCTGCCAAGGTGACCACCCCAAGGGACAGTATGGGCTAGAGTGAACACAGATTTAGCAAACGCCTTGGGAACCAATGTCTGTCTGGTGACCTCCCCTGTTTGTGTCTGCCTATTCACCCTATACAGGATATCATTTGATAATTCAAAATGGGGTGCATTCAATATCTGCTCATCAATTTTTACCACCTTATCATACTGTCTAGCAAGGACTGGGTCTTCCCTTTGCCTCTGGCGAAAATCATGGAGGTATAGGTCTGGTAAATCTCCAGGGCCCATATCCCCCTCCCGCTGGCCATCCCCAGCCATCACTTGTGACTTCTGGCTACTAGAATGGTCACCTTGAGACCCAGATTTCTGCAACCAGTCCTGTTTGTCAGAGCGTCTTTGCTTCTGAGTCTTTGGAACCCAGTGTCTACTGGGAAAAAGGTCTGCCGAGAAGGGGAACAGTTTGCCAGGGTTCTCCTGAGCCATAGGATAAGGCTCCTCGTGAGAGACTGGAGCCATTAGGTCCAAAAAGAAAGGCCAGTACCGGCCGAGCACAACGGGGGCAGGGAGCCAAGCAGCGACTCCTACTTCGAGGTAGGCCTCCTGACTTTTTACCTGTAGCCGGATTTTGGCCGTCGGATACCGTTTTACATCGCCGTGTATACATTCTATACTTCATGGAGAGTCAAAAGAACACACGTTAGGCGGTAACAGTTCCTGGAAGACCAGAGTTTTCCCAGAGCCCGAATCTACAAAGGCCTGGACGTTTTTTCCCCCAACCTGGGCTGGAAGTAGCCAGGGCTTGTAATTTTCTCCAGTGAAGGCCGAGGCGATGGTCCTGCTGAATAAACAATCCATCTGTGGACAGTCCACATGCCGGCGGCCTTGTTCTCCGCAGGCGGAACATGGAGAGGGTTCCCTCGCAGGAGGAGGTCGTGGATAGCGCTCCACTGGACCGGATACTGGAGACCAGGCATCTGGTGGGTCCTGTGGGCGACGTCCTCGGAAGTTCCTCTCATTTGGCGACAAGCCGACATCAGGAAGAGGATGAGGGTCTCGGCGGTGCCCGGCGTTTTGACTTCTTCCTTGTTGGAAGGACTGCTCCTTTCGTGGCACTTGGCGGTTGCGTATGGAGGGGCCGTAGTTTCCCCGTTGTTCCAATCTCCCTCTTTGGGTCTCCGCAAGTGCTGATGAAGTTGGATCCGTCGGGTCCAGGGCACTCGCCTGATCCTCGGCCCCAAGGAAGTTCTCAACAAGTCGGACCGCCAAAGCTAGGGTTTCAGCAGCATCACGTTTTACCCACGAGCGTGCGGAAGGGGGTATTATCTGTAGGAACTGTTCCAAAACAACTTGCTCAAGAATTGCCTCCTTAGTGCGCTCCTTGGGTTGTATCCAGCGAGTACACAAGTCCAATAACCGCTGAGTGAGGACCCGGGGTCTCATCTTAGCGGTGTACTTCAGGTTCCGGAACTGCTGCCGGTAGGTCTCTGGGGTCAGACCTAAGCGATCCAGAATGGTGGCTTTTACTTGTCGGTAGTCCATTGCCTGATCTGCTGGGAGGCCCTGATATGAGGCCTGGGCTTCTCCTATGAGGAGCGGGGCCAAAGCAGTTGCCCAGCGATCTGCAGCCCAGCCCTCAGCTTCAGCAACCCTTTCAAATGTCAGTAGAAAAGCCTCTGGATCCTCGTTCGGAGCCATTTTCCTCAGGAGAACCGGGGGTTTGTTTGCAGGTTCTGGACTGGCAGACCCCTGGAATTGGGTTAACAGCCTGGCCATCCGCTCATCCTGTGCTGCCTGCTGCTGCAATAGTCTTTCATCTCTCTCTGCTTGTAGTTGGGCCTGCTGGCACAGAAACTCTTTTGAAAATTCTTCCATTTTTCTCATTCTTGTGTGTGTGTGTGGCCCTTTTACTGCAGGGGCCTTTCAAAATCCCGGCACTTCTGACACCATATGTTGCAGGGTACATGCAACTACACACGCGGGGTGTCTTGACAAGGCTTATTTATTGATCCTTAAAAACATACAGCACACAAAACAAAATAGCTTCTCTTCAGCAGACAAAACAAAATAGCTTCTCTTCAGCATGGCAAACAAAGCAGCTTCTCTTCAGCATGCAGGACACAGACAGTTCATAAAACATGTACTTTGCAAACAGACCTTATAGCAGTAATCTCCTCGGTATTTCAGTCCTCTCTCCTGACCAGCTAGCCTGCATGTGTGCACAGCCTGGGGGTTTTAAAACACCTTGATCATGCAGCTGGGGTCAGACTAATTAAGCAGCCCTTCCCAACTTAACCTCGTCACTGCTGCACTGCAAGCCTAAACATAGGTTTGCCAGGTATATGGCTGGTGACGTTCATTCACCTTGTCACATTCCTCCCCTGTTAGTGTGTGGCTGGGGCCACGCACGGCTGAAGCCCGATCATCCACCCCTTCTCTAGAAAAGAAGTCAGCATTTGCATTTTCTTTTCCAGGCCTGTGCTGAATCTCAAATGAGAAGGGTTGGAGGGCCATATACCACCTAGTCAATTTAGCATTGGAGTCCTTCATACTATTTAACCACTTCAGTGGAGCATGGTCTATCACCAGAGTAAAATGGACTCCTGCCAGGTAATGCCTCAAAGCCTCGATTGCCCACTTTACTGCGAGGCACTCCTTCTCAATCACTGAGTGTTTTTTTTCCCTCTGGAACAATTTCCTACTCAGAAAAAGGATCGGATGTTCCACTCCCTCAAACTGTTGTGACAACACTTCCACTAGCCCTATCTCTGATGCATCGGTTTGCACTACAAAAGGCCTGTTGAAGTCTGGGCTTCTAAGGACGGGACCCTCTGATAGACACCTTTTTATGTCCTCAAAGGCTCTCTGGCACTCCCTTAACCATACCACTTGTGTAGGGGCACACTTTTTTGTTAGTGGGGCTGCAACTTCCGAGTAGTTGGGGATGAACCGCTGGTAGTACCCTGCTAAACCCAACAGGGAGCGTACCTGCGTTTTTGTTTGGGAAGTCGGAACTTCTTTCAGGGCAACTTCCTTGTTGGCTAGTGGCCTTACTTTTCCACCTCCCACTGCATACCCTAAGTATTTGGTTTCCGCCTTACCTAAGGCACATTTCTTAGGGTTGGCTGTGAGCCCTGCCTCTCTTAGAGATTTGAGGACCGCTTTCAGCCTATTTAGATGGGCCCGCCAGTGTTTACTATAAATGACAATGTCATCTAGGTAGGCTGCGGCATAAGCCCTATGGGGTCTCAGCACTTTATCCATGAGTCTCTGAAATGTGGCTGGGGCTCCATGCAGTCCAAATGGCATTGTCACAAACTGGTACAAACCCATGGGAGTGGCAAAGGCTGTTTTGCACGTGGATTTTCCTCTAAAGGTATTTGCCAGTATCCTTTTGTTAAGTCCAGAGTGGAGATATATTCCGCGTTACCAAGGGCGTCAATTAACTCGTCCACCCTTGGCATCGGATATGCGTCAAACTTGGATACTGCATTGACCTTTCGGAGGTCCACACAAAATCTTATCTTCCCATCGGGTTTAGGGACCATAACTAGTGGACTACACCACTCACTGCATGATTCCTCAATCACTCCTAAGTGTAACATTTCTTGTACCTCCTTCTCTATCAGAGCACTATGACTTTCAGGCAACCTATAAGGACGGGAACGTACTTTTACCCCAGGTGCTGTCTTGATCACCTGTGAAATTAAATTAGTTTGCCCTGGCAAATCAGAAAAAAACATCATGGAATTGTGTAATTATTTCTAACAAGTCCCCTTTTTGTTCAGAGGACAACTGTCTAATCATTGGGATTTTATTGTCACCCACGATGTTCTCCCGTGGGGGCTGAGGACCCAAATCCGTTTCCTCCTCCACCGGGTGGATGAATAGAGACCGCTGCATCTTCCAGGCTTTCAGCAAGTTCACATGGTAAATTTGTTTACCCTTCCTGGACCCTGGTTGAGCGATCTCGTAATCCACATCACCCGTGCGGCGGAGTACTTCGAATGGGCCCTGCCATTTGGCTAGGAGTTTGCTCTCACAACTGGGTAACAACAACATCACCTGGTCTCCTGGGTGAAACACTCTCATGCGAGCATTCTGATTGTAATGTCTCTCCTGACTGTCCTGGGCTGATCTAAGATTCTCCCTGGCAAAATGCCCGACCACATCTAGGCGCTTCCTAAGGTTCAATACATATTGCAGGGTATTCTTAGAAGGGGACCGCTGTTCCTCCCAGGACTCCTTTAGGAGGTCTAGGATACCCCGGGGTTGGTGGCCATAGAGCAGTTCAAATGGAGAGAATCCCGTGGAGGCCTGGGGAACTTCCCGCACTGCAAACAGCAGAAAAGGGAGAAGTTAATCCCAGGCTCTCTTCTCTGAATCTACAAATTTCCTCAGCATCCCTTTTAGAGTTCGGTTAAATCTTTCCACCAATCCGTCAGTCTGTGGATGGTAGACCGATGTCCGAACAGACTTGACCTCTAGTAATTTTAAGACATCCTGCATCAGTTTAGCCATAAAATCTGTACCTTGGTCTGTCAACATAACCTGGGGAAGTCCAACCCGTGAGAACAGCTCCAACAACTTGTTGGCTACTTGCTTCGCCGTTGCTGTTCTCAGGGGGAACGCCTCAGGATATCTTGTAGCATAGTCAACTATTACAAGAATAAACCTGTGTCCTTTCGCAGAAGGTTCTAGGGGTCCTACCAAGTCTACCCCAATCCTCTCAAAGGGAACTGACACCAAGGGTAGAGGAACCAGAGGGGCTGGTTTTTGTCCCTTCCGACTAGTTAGCTGGCACTCCGGACATGCTGCACATAACTTAGCAATATCACTATGCATCCCTGGCCAATAGAATCGGGATGAAATACGGTCCAATGTTTTATCCCTGCCAAGGTGACCACCCCAAGGGACAGTATGGGCTAGAGTGAACACAGATTTAGCAAACGCCTTGGGAACCAATGTCTGTCTGGTGACCTCCCCTGTTTGTGTCTGCCTATTCACCCTATACAGGATATCATTTGATAATTCAAAATGGGGTGCATTCAATATCTGCTCATCAATTTTTACCACCTTATCATACTGTCTAGCAAGGACTGGGTCTTCCCTTTGCCTCTGGCGAAAATCATGGAGGTATAGGTCTGGTAAATCTCCAGGGCCCATATCCCCCTCCCGCTGGCCATCCCCAGCCATCACTTGTGACTTCTGGCTACTAGAATGGTCACCTTGAGACCCAGATTTCTGCAACCAGTCCTGTTTGTCAGAGCGTCTTTGCTTCTGAGTCTTTGGAACCCAGTGTCTACTGGGAAAAAGGTCTGCCGAGAAGGGGAACAGTTTGCCAGGGTTCTCCTGAGCCATAGGATAAGGCTCCTCGTGAGAGACTGGTGCCATTAGGTCCAAAAAGAAAGGCCAGTACCGGCCGAGCACAACGGGGGCAGGGAGCCAAGCAGCGACTCCTACTTCGAGGTAGGCCTCCTGACTTTTTACCTGTAGCCGGATTTTGGCCGTCGGATACCGTTTTACATCGCCGTGTATACATTCTATACTTCATGGAGAGTCAAAAGAACACACGTTAGGCGGTAACAGTTCCTGGAAGACCAGAGTTTTCCCAGAGCCCGAATCTACAAAGGCCTGGACGTTTTTTCCCCCAACCTGGGCTGGAAGTAGCCAGGGCTTGTAATTTTCTCCAGTGAAGGCCGAGGCGATGGTCCTGCTGAATAAACAATCCATCTGTGGACAGTCCACATGCCGGCGGCCTTGTTCTCCGCAGGCGGAACATGGAGAGGGTTCCCTCGCAGGAGGAGGTCGTGGATAGCGCTCCACTGGACCGGATACTGGAGACCAGGCATCTGGTGGGTCCTGTGGGCGACGTCCTCGGAAGTTCCTCTCATTTGGCGACAAGCCGACATCAGGAAGAGGATGAGGGTCTCGGCGGTGCCCGGCGTTTTGACTTCTTCCTTGTTGGAAGGACTGCTCCTTTCGTGGCACTTGGCGGTTGCGTATGGAGGGGCCGTAGTTTCCCCGTTGTTCCAATCTCCCTCTTTGGGTCTCCGCAAGTGCTGATGAAGTTGGATCCGTCGGGTCCAGGGCACTCGCCTGATCCTCGGCCCCAAGGAAGTTCTCAACAAGTCGGACCGCCAAAGCTAGGGTTTCAGCAGCATCACGTTTTACCCACGAGCGTGCGGAAGGGGGTATTATCTGTAGGAACTGTTCCAAAACAACTTGCTCAAGAATTGCCTCCTTAGTGCGCTCCTTGGGTTGTATCCAGCGAGTACACAAGTCCAATAACCGCTGAGTGAGGACCCGGGGTCTCATCTTAGCGGTGTACTTCAGGTTCCGGAACTGCTGCCGGTAGGTCTCTGGGGTCAGACCTAAGCGATCCAGAATGGTGGCTTTTACTTGTCGGTAGTCCATTGCCTGATCTGCTGGGAGGCCCTGATATGAGGCCTGGGCTTCTCCTATGAGGAGCGGGGCCAAAGCAGTTGCCCAGCGATCTGCAGCCCAGCCCTCAGCTTCAGCAACCCTTTCAAATGTCAGTAGAAAAGCCTCTGGATCCTCGTTCGGAGCCATTTTCCTCAGGAGAACCGGGGGTTTGTTTGCAGGTTCTGGACTGGCAGACCCCTGGAATTGGGTTAACAGCCTGGCCATCCGCTCATCCTGTGCTGCCTGCTGCTGCAATAGTCTTTCATCTCTCTCTGCTTGTAGTTGGGCCTGCTGGCACAGAAACTCTTTTGAAAATTCTTCCATTTTTCTCATTCTTGTGTGTGTGTGTGGCCCTTTTACTGCAGGGGCCTTTCAAAATCCCGGCACTTCTGACACCATATGTTGCAGGGTACATGCAACTACACACGCGGGGTGTCTTGACAAGGCTTATTTATTGATCCTTAAAAACATACAGCACACAAAACAAAATAGCTTCTCTTCAGCAGACAAAACAAAATAGCTTCTCTTCAGCATGGCAAACAAAGCAGCTTCTCTTCAGCATGCAGGACACAGACAGTTCATAAAACATGTACTTTGCAAACAGACCTTATAGCAGTAATCTCCTCGGTATTTCAGTCCTCTCTCCTGACCAGCTAGCCTGCATGTGTGCACAGCCTGGGGGTTTTAAAACACCTTGATCATGCAGCTGGGGTCAGACTAATTAAGCAGCCCTTCCCAACTTAACCTCGTCACTGCTGCACTGCAAGCCTAAACATAGGTTTGCCAGGTATATGGCTGGTGACGTTCATTCACCCTGTCACAGAGATATAGTGAGATAGAGAGTGAGATATAGATAGAGGGAGATATATATATATATACATACAGTTGTGTGAAAAAGAAAGTACACCCTCTTTGAATTCTATGGTTTTACATATCAGGACTAGGGTTGCCAGGTGTCCGGTATTGAACTGGACTGTCCTGTATTTGGATTCTCTGTCCAGTAAAAAATGAGAGGTACTGTAATACTGGACATGTGTGTGTCCGGTATTTTCCTCCCTGGACATAGTGACCTGATGCACCTTTCGCCATTGAGTCCAGTATTTTTGGAGAAGCCACCTGGCAACCCTAATCAGGACATAATAACAACCATCTGGTCCTTAGCAGGTCTTACAATTAGGTAAATACAACCTCAGATGAACAACAGCACAAGACATATTACACCGTGTCATTATCTATTTAACAAAAATAAAGCCAAAATGGAGAAGCTATGTGTGAAAAACTAAGTACACCCTTACTGCTTCCACAGGAAGTAAGATGCGAAGTGGCAGATAGGTGCTGCTAATCAAATGCCCTTTATTAATTGATAATCAGCAAGTGTGACCACCTCTATAAAAGCCGAAGTTTTAGCAGTTTGCTGGTCTGGAGCATTGTGAGGTGTGTGCTAACACAATGCCAAGGAGGAAAAACATCAACAATGATCTTAGAGAAGCAGTTGTTTGCTGCCCATCAATCTGGGAAGGGTTATCAGGCCATTTCCAAACAATTTAAAGTCCATCATTCTACAGTGAGAAAGATTATTCAAAAGTGGAAAACATTCAAGACAGTTGCCAATCTTCCCAGGAGTGGACGTCCCAGCAAATTCACCCCAAGGTCAGACAGTGCAATGCTCAGAGAAATTGCAAAATACCCAAGAGTTACATCTCAGACTCTACAGGCCTCAGTTAGCATGTAAAATGTTAAAGTTCATGACAGTACAATTAGAAAAAGACTGAACAAGTATGGTTTGTTTGGAAGGGTTACCAGGAGAAAGCCTCTTCTCTCTAAAAAGAACATGGCAGCACGGCTTAGGTTTGCAAAGTTGCATCTGAACAAACCACAAGACTTCTGGAACAATGTCCTTTGGAAAGACGAGACCAAAGTGGAGATGTTTGGCCATAATGCACAGCGCCACGTTTGGTGAAAACCAAACACAGCATATCAGCACAAATACCTCATACCAACTGTCAAGCACGGTGGTGCCGGGATGATGATTTGGGCTTGTTTTGCAGCCACAGGACCTGGGAACCTTGCAGTCATTGAGTCGACCATGAACTCCTCTGTATACCAAAGTATTCTAGAGTCAAACGTGATGCCATCTGTCCGACAGCTAAAGCTTGGCCGAAATTGGGTCATGCAACAGGACAATGATCCCAAGCACACCAGCAAATCTACAACAGAATGGCTGAAAAAGAAAATATAGAAGCAGGTTTTTTGGAAGGGAGCGATTTGTAGCAGGAACACCCCAAAACAATAAAAAATACAAAAAAGTATTGTGCAGTATAATGATAAGGAGTCAAATGCAGAGAAGATCTTGGCTCTATCAATTGCCTACTTACAAGAGGTAAGTGGTAAAAACAGCTTTGAACAGGACAGTAGGTATGTGATGGACCGCAGCATCCGGGACCCAAACAGCTGGAGGTATGGAGGAGATCTCACTCAAAGCGGGGTTCCAGGCAGAGACCGGGTTCCAGGAAAAAAGCAAAGGGAAACCATAGTGTAGACTGAAGATATCAAATTTATAGATAAAAGCAAGGTATGAAATGTACTTACAATAAGTACATATAAAATGTACACATAACGTTTTCTTGAGGCTGCTGCAGCTGCTAGATGGATCCACTGCTGTTACACCTCCCAGGGAACCTCGCCTCGCAGATCTGCTCCTGAGGAAGCTGTGGTTTGACACAGCGAAACGCGTAGAGCTATCTCCAAAGACCTTTAGCAGCCTGTACAACTGCAGAAAAGCCGAAGGTGCCGAGTTTGCTGTTTTTCCTGCTGCCAGCCCCCGTGTGTTTCCAGACCGGAAGACGTCACTCGTAGCACCGGTTGTGACATCACACGCCATCCATCGCGATCCGGCGAGGTTCCCTGGGAGGTGTAACAGCAGTGGATCCATCTAGCAGCTGCAGCAGCCTCAAGAAAACGTTATGTGTACATTTTATATGTACTTATTGTAAGTACATTTCATACCTTGCTTTTATCTATAAATTTGATATCTTCAGTCTACACTATGGTTTCCCTTTGCTTTTTTCCTGGAACCCGGTCTCTGCCTGGAACCCGGTCTCTGCCTGGAACCCCGCTTTGAGTGAGATCTCCTCCATACCTCCAGCTGTTTGGGTCCCGGACGCTGCGGTCCATCACATACCTACTGTCCTGTTCAAAGCTGTTTTTACCACTTACCTCTTGTAAGTAGGCAATTGATAGAGCCAAGATCTTCTCTGCATTTGACTCCTTATCATTATACTGCACAATACTTTTTTGTATTTTTTATTGTTTTGGGGTGTTCCTGCTACAAATTGCTCCCTTCCAAAAAACCTGCTTCTACATATCCTTGAGGGGGAGCTTTACAGATTCCCCATAGGAAGGTTGAGAATTCGTTTTATGTTACACCTTATATCACCTTTATGTGCATTTAACACTCTAATCACTTTACACTGTCTGTGTACCGCCGGGCTAAGTCACTGGGTTCTGAAAAAGAAAATAATCATGGTGTTGCAATGGCCCAGTCAAAGTCCAGACCTCAACCCGATTGAAATGCTGTGGCAGGACCTTGAGAGAGCTGTGCATAAACAAATGCCCACAAACCTCAATGAACTGAAGCAACGTTGTAAAGAAGAGTGGGACAAAATTCCTCCACAACTATGTGAGAGACTAATAAATTCATACAGAAACAGATGACTTCAAGTTATTGCTGCTAAAGGTGGTTCTACAAGCTATTGAATCATAAGGTGTACTTAGTTTTTCACACATAGCTTCTCCATTTTGGCTTTATTTTTGTTAAATAAATCATGACACAGTGTAATATGTCATGTGTTGTTGTTCATCTGAGGTTATATTTACCTAATTTTTAGACCTGCTAAGGAACAGATGATTGTTATTATGTCCTATGTAAAACCATAGAATTCAAAGAGGGTGTATTTTCTATTTCACACAACTGTGTGTGTGTGTGTGTGTGTGTGTGTGTGTGTGTGTGTGTGTATATATATATATATATATATATATATATATATATATATGTATATATATATATATATATATGTATATGTGTAACGGTGTTTCTGGACCCTCCTTGACCCACCCAATCTCAGATTGGCCCCTGTGGTCTAACCGGTCCCCATTACATGGATATGTCTGGTGGTGCACCTGTTGGCTACAGGACTCCTGAGTCTCCCACATGATGGTAGTGGGGATATCAGCAAGACATGGGCTGAGGTAGTGTGCTGTGAGTCCTACCTATATCGAGTGCAGCGCCTCCACCCCATCAGGATCTCTGCGTCCGCAGGATTATGGATCTCATGAGGATCTCCTTCCTGGTGCCTTCCTCTGCTGAGTAACTCCACACTCACACATGAGGGTTTTGGGGAATAAGGGCATCTTTATTGTCAGGGTAGGCAACTGCCCCACACAGCGGTAGTACTCAGCCGCTCATGATTAGTCTGCTCTTCCCTTCAAAAGGTCTCGTCCTCCTAATGGAGTGGGGTCACCTCTCCCCTCAGGGAAATCACCACCTGTGCCAGGTCCCTGGACACCGTGTAGACACTCTCTCTGTGCCTGCCAGCCTTACTGCTGCAGACCTTGATCAATCTTCCTGCTTACTATAGAACCAAACTCTTCACTGCTAATTGCCAAACTTTTGGGCAGTGCTGTGTCTTATATAACTTAGGGAATAGCCACACCTCCTGTGTCACTAACAGTGGACGCAGAGTATGTTACCACTCCCCTGGTGTACATATGACACCTCACCAGGGTGTGAGGGCAAACCTCCATGATTGATGCTGGCAATCCTGTATACTTACCAGGTTTACTGCCAGCATGAGAGAGAACTGTATACCATTTTTAAACATGGCTACATATATATATATATATATATATATATATATATATATATAGATAGATAGATAGATAGATAGAGTGAGATATAGATAGTAATATAGACCGTGCGATATAGAGAGAGTGAGATATAGAGAGATAGATTTGTTGCCTCCTCCCATCCCACACCGCTTCCTAACTCTCCTCCTGCTTTCCTTGACGCTTTTTCCATTGTCTCAGAGGATGTATTGTTGCTGATCTCCTCTTCTCCCTGTACCACCTTCCCTCTTAATCCCATTCCTTACTATCTCCTAAAACCTCTTGCTCCTACTATAATCCCTATGCTCACACAGATTTTTAACTCTTCCCTCTACTCTGGTTTCCATCCTCCTTCAAGCATGCAACTGTGATACCATTACTCAAAAACAGCAAGCTTGACCCTATCTGTCCTTCTAACTATCGACCTGTCTCCCTCCTGCCTTTTGCCTCCAAACTCTTTGAACGTCTTGTTTTCTCTCGCTTGCTCCATTTTCTCAACACCCATTCTCTCCTAGACCCTCTATAATCTGGCTTCCGCACTGCTCACTCTACTGAAACAGCCTTCACTAAAATAACCGACGACCTCCATGCTGCCAAAGACAGAGGTCATTACACTCTGCTCATATTACTCGACCTCTCTGCAGCATTTGACAACGTGGACCACCCTCTTCTCCTTCACATTCTCCATACTCTTGGTATTCGTAACAAAGCTCTATCCTGGATCTCCTCTTACCTCTCCCATCGTACTTTCAGTGTCTCTTTTGCTAACACCTCCTCCTCTATCGATCTCTCTGTGGGGGTACCCCAGGGATCTGTCCTGGGACCCCTTCTCTTTTCTTTTTACACACTCTCCAGGTAACCTAATCACATCTTTTGGGTTTAAATATCACCTCTATGCTGACGACACACAAATTTACCTTTCAACCCGACCTTACACCTGCTATACAGACCAACGTTTCTGAATGTCTCTCTGGAATATCATCCTGGATGGCCATTCGCCGACTGAAACTTAACATGTCAAAAACAGAGCTCCTTATACTTCCTCCCTAATCTGGCTCTACTACCTCCTTCCACATTACTGTTGGAAATACGATCATTCACCCAGTAGCCCAAGCACGCTGCCTAGGGGTCACACGACTCCTCTCTCACATTCAAAAAGTTTCTAAAACTTGTCGCTTTTTCCTCCGCAATATCACAAAGATACGCCCGTTTCTCTGTTACTCGACTGCTAAAACTCTGACTCAGGCCCTCATTCTCTTCCGTCTCGATTACTGCAACCTCCTGCTGTCCGGCCTTCCTGCCTCTCACCTGTCTCCCCTACAATCTATCCTAAACGCTGCTGCCAGAATCACTCTACTCTTTCCTAAATCTGTCTCAGCGTCTCCCCTCCTGAAATCCCTCTCCTGGCTTCCGATCAAATCCTGCATCTCACATTCAATTCTCCTCCTCACTTTTAAAGCTTTACACTCTTCTGCCCCTCCTTACATCTCAGCCCTAATTTCTCGCTATGCACCATCCCGACTCTTGCGTTCTTCTCAAGGATGTCTTCTTTCTACCCCCTTTGTATCTAAAGCCCTCTCCCGCCTCAAACCTTTCTCACTGACTGCCCCGCACCTCTGGAATGCCCTTCCCCTCAATACACGACTAGCACCCTCTCTATCCACCTTAAGACACATTTGCTTAAAGAAGCATATGAATAGCACTGTGGATAATCCTGGACACATGATACATAAAGCTTGGCCCCCTGCAGACGCACTTACCTGAATGCCCTCCTACTGTCTCTATATGTTCCCCTACCTACCAATTAGACTGTAAGCTCCTCGGAGCAGGGACTCCTCTTCCTTAATGTTACTTTTATGTCTGAAGCACTTATTCCCATGACCTGTTATTTATATTATTTGTTATTTATATGATTGTCACGTGTATCACTACTGTGAAGCGCTATGTACATTTATGGCGCTATATAAATTAAGACATACAATACAATAGATAGATAGAAATTGACAGAGTGAGATATAGAGGGAGATATAGATAGAGGGAGATATAGAGTGACACAGACCGTTGGACAGACATATAGAGATAGATGAGTGAGATATAGGAAGATAGTGAGATATTAATACAGGAACATATATTAGCTAGAGAGACAGACCGGATCTGTGATTAGTACAGGATGCCGTGTGTGCAGTAATCACAAAAGCACAATGTTTTTATTTCTGCGTATTTAATTAATGTCCGGTTATCAAAATGTGCGTTTCCAGCCACAAACCATAACCATATAAAAATATCCTATTATAAATATAGAGAAACCCTATAATAACAAATATATACCACACGTATATCGGCTCTGCCGCTGACTTTACCTGTGACCATATAACAAAGGCCATGCGTCTAAATAAAACCCCTTATAGGGGAAAGCGAAAAGAATCCCTTATAGGGGAAAGTGAAAAGAATCCCTTATAGGGGAAAGTGAAAAGAATCCCCTATAGGGGAAAGTGAAAAGAATCCCTTATAGGGGAAGCAGTGTGATTTGTAACAGGGTAAGTGACTAAGATTTCACATAGGAAAAAGTGCATGGGATCCCTTATAGGGGAAAGTGAATAGCATTCCTCATAGGGGAAAGTTAATAGGATTCCTCATAGGGGATGAAATTAATGGGATCCCTTATAAAAGAGTGAATAGGACTCTTTATACGGGGGATAGGATTTGTTATAGGGGGAAGTAATTAAGATCCCCTATAGGGAATATGTGACCGATTTTGGGATTGGCACCTCTGTTAAACAAACAACACCCTATATCAGGAGTGGCCAACTCCAGTCCTCAAGGGCCACCAACAGATCAGGTTATCCCTGCTTCAGCACAGGTGGCTGAAACAGTGGCTCAGTCAACAACTCCACTTCTCAAGGGCCACCAAACAGGTCATGTTATAAGGATATCCCTGCCCCAGCACAGGTGGCTCAATGAGTGGCACAGTCAGCCACTGATTGAGCCACCTGTGCTGAAGCAGGAATATCACTAGAACCCGACCTGTTGGTGTCCCTGGAGGATTGGAGTTGGCCACTCCTGCCCTATATCATTCTCTTACAACTCAATGTGGAACTTGTAGGATGCTGAAGGTGGCACCCACCCCTGGCCCCGTCCGCCCATGTCCATCCTACAGAACAAACAGCGTGGGAGAGCTGAGGGATCCGGGGCTCTGCTCCCCACTGCTGCAACTGCTGCTGCTGCTGAGCCTGCGGTGGGCCGTGGAGCAGGACTCCCGGGGGCCCGGCCCGGTTTCCTGGAGACTTGGGTAGGTGAAGATTAAGTTTGGGGTAAACGGCGTAATGGACGGAGTCCTCATCAGGGTTGGGGTGTGGAGAGCCTCGGGCTCTAGGAGAGTGTCACTCAGCTGTATCCTGGGCAGAGAGGCTTTGGGGCCCCTAGCGGCTTCTTCGGGGGGCTCCTCCTTAACCGGCCTGGGAGGGTCCCCCCGCTGGTCTTGGCGGTGGGAGTGGGGCACCTTGCAGATGGGTTGGTGGGCTTCAAGGATGAGTTCCAACCTCTCCTTCTGCTTCTGCAGCTCGGAGATCTCCTTCTGGATGGAGCTCTTCTCATCTTCCAGCTTATCTGTCTCCTATTGGGGGGAAGGGGGAGCGAGGGGGGTCAAGGGTCAGCAAGAAGGATCCCCCAACCACCCTTTAGGTAACCTCCAAGGGTGCTCAAAAGTAGGATATGTATGAGAATATGTATTTGGTTTGAATCTCTTTTTTCCATGCTCTCTTTTCTGTCTGACGGTCTCCCTGTGCACTCTCTTACTTCCAGCCCCCTTGCTCTCACCTCCACCCCCTTGCTCTCTCTCACTGCCCCCTCGCTCTCTCTCACCTCCGCCCCCCTCACTCTCTCACCTCCACCCCCCTGCTCTCTCACCTTCAACCCCTCGCTCTCTCTTCCGCCCCCTCGCTCTCACTCACCTCCGCCTCCCCGCGCTCACCTCCGCCTCCCCTCGCTCACCTCCGCCCCCTCGCTCTCTCACCTCCGCCCCCTCGCTCTCTCACCTCCGCCCCCTCGCTCTCTCACCTCCGCCCCCTCGCTCTCTCACCTCCGCCCCCTCGCTCTCTCACCTCCGCCCCCTCGCTCTCTCACCTCCGCCCCCTCGCTCTCTCTCACCTCCGCTCCCTCGCTCTCTCTCACCTCCGCCCCCTCGCTCTCTCTCACCTCCGCCCCCTCGCTCTCTCTCACCTCCGCCCCCCCCCGCTCTCTCACCTCCGCCCCCCCCCCCCGCTCTCTCACCTCCGCCCCCCCCCCCCGCTCTCTCACCTCTGCCCCCCCTCGCTCTCTCTCACTTCCCCCCCCTTGCTCTCACCTTCGCCCCCCCACACTCTCTCTCACCTCTGCCCCCTCGCTCTCTCATCTCCGCCCCCTCGCTCTCTCTCACCTCCGCCCCCTCGCTCTCTCTCACCTCCGCCCCCCTCGCTCTCTCTCACCTCTGCCCCCTCGCTCTCTCACCTCTGCCCCCTCGCTCTCTCACCTCCGCCCCCTCGCTCTCTCACCTCCGCCCCCTCGCGCTCTCTCACCTCCGCCCCCTCGCGCTCTCTCACCTCCGCCCCCTCGCGCTCTCTCACCTCCGCCCCCCCCCCGCTCACTCACCTCCGCCCCCCCCCCGCTCTCTCACCTCCGCCCCCCCCGCTCTCTCACCTCTGCCCCCCCCTCGCTCTCTCTCACTTCCGCCCCCCTTGCTCTCACCTTCGCCCCCCCACACTCTCTCTCACCTCTGCCCTCCCTCGCTCTCTCTCACCTCTGCCCCCTCGCTCTCTCACCTCCGCCCCCCTCGCTCTCTCACCTCCGCCCCCCTCGCTCTCTCTCACCTCCGCCCCCTTTCTCTCACCCCCCTCTCTCACCTCAGCCCCCCCCTCGATCTCTCACCTCCACCCCCTTTCTCTCACCCCCACCCCCCTCTCTCACCTCCGCCCCCCCCCCCTCTCTCACCTCCGCCCCCTCGCTCTCACCTCCGCCCCCCTCGCTCTCTCACCTCCGCCCCCCTCGCTCTCTCACCTCCGCCCCCCTCGCTCTCTCACCTCCGCCCCCCTCGCTCTCTCACCTCCGCCCCCCCTCTCTCTCTCACCTCCGCCCCCCCCCCTCTATCTCTTACCAGCTGCAGATAATCGGTCAGTTCCTTCCGGCGATTCCTGCACTTAGCAGCAGCAACTTTATTTCTCTCCCTCCGCATTCTCCTCCTCTCCTCTTCTTCCGATGAGACCTGTGGGGGAGGCCACGAGGGTAACATTAATATCCCAGAATCCTCTAAGGCAACCAATGCAACCTCAGCTTAAGCAATTACTACCGTGTGTATATTTCATGGTGTAGTAGTGTGTGTGAGGGGAGGCTGGCACTGCCACTGCCCGCGCTGTACCTGTGCTGTGTATACATGTCATGGTGTAGTAGTGTGTGAGGGGGGGGCTGGCGCTGCCTGCGCTGTACGTGTGCTGTGTATACATGTCATGGTGTAGTAGTGTGTGTGAGGGGGAGGCTGGCACTGCCGCTGCCGCGCTGTACCTGTGCTGTGTATACATGTCATGGTGTAGTAGTGTGTGAGGGAGAGACTGGCACTGCCGCTGCCCGCGCTGTACCTGTGCTGTGTATACATGTCATGGTGTAGTAGTGTGTGTAAGGGGAGGCTGGCACTGCCGCTGCCAGCGCTGTACCTGTGCTGTGTATACATGTCATGGTGTAGTAGAGTGTGTGAGGGGGAGACTGGCACTGCCGCTGCCCGCGCTGTACCTGTGCTGTGTATACATGTCATGGTGTAGTAGTGTGTGTGAGGGAGAGACTGGCACTGCCGCTGCCTGCGCTGTACCTGTGCTGTGTATACATGTCATGGTGTAGTAGTGTGTGTGAGGGAGAGACTGGCACTGCCGCTGCCCGCGCTGTACCTGTGCTGTGTATACATGTCATGGTGTAGTAGTGTGTGTGAGGGAGAGACTGGCACTGCCGCTGCCCGCGCTGTACCTGTGCTGTGTATACATGTCATGGTGTAGTAGTGTGTGTGAGGGAGAGACTGGCACTGCTGCTGCCCGCGCTGTACCTGTGCTGTGTATACATGTCATGGTTTAGTAGTGTGTGAGGGGGAGGCTGCCGCTGCCCGCGCTGTACCTGTGCTGTGTATACATGTCATGGTGTAGTAGTAGTGTGTGAGGGGAGGCTGGCACTGCCGCTGCCCGCGCTGTACCTGTGCTGTGTATACATGTCATGGTGTAGTAGTAGTGTGTGAGGGGAGGCTGGCACTGCCGCTGCCTGCGCTGTACCTGTGCTGTGTATACATGTCATGGTGTAGTAGTGTGTGAGGGGAGGCTGGCGCTGCCCGCTCTGTACCTGTGCTGTGTATACATGTCATGGTGTAGTAGTGTGTGTGAGGGGGAGGCTGGCACTGCCGCTGCCCGCGCTGTACCTGTGCTGTGTATACATGTCATGGTGTAGTAGTGTGTGTGAGGGGGAGGCTGGCACTGCCACTGCCCGCGCTGTACCTGTGCTGTGTATACATGTCATGGTGTAGTAGTGTGTGAGGGGAGGCTGGCACTGCCCGCTCTGTACCTGTGCTGTGTATACATGTCATGGTGTAGTAGTGTGTGAGGGGGAGGCTGGCACTGCCGCTGCCCGCGCTGTACCTGTGCTGTGTATGCATGTCATGGTGTAGTAGTGTGTGTGAGGGGCCGGCTGGCACTGCCGTTGCCCGCGCTGTACCTGTGCTCTGTATACATGTCATGGTGTAGTAGTGTGTGAGGGGGAGGCTGGCACTGCCACTGCCTGCGCTGTACCTGTGCTGTGTATACATGTCATGGTGTAGTAGTGTGTGAGGGGGAGGCTGGCACTGCCGCTGCCTGCGCTGTACCTGTGCTGTGTATACATGTCATGGTATAGTAGTGTGTGAGGGGAGGCTGGCACTGCCCGCTCTGTACCTGTGCTGTGTATACATGTCATGGTGTAGAAGTGTGTGAGGGGGAGGCTGGCACTGCCGCTGCCCGCGCTGTACCGGTGCTGTGTATGCATGTCATGGTGTAGTAGTGTGTGTGAGGGGCCGGCTGGCACTGCCGCTGCCCGCGCTGTACCTGTGCTCTGTATACAGGTCATGGTGTAGTAGTGTGATCGGGAGGCTGCCACTGCCCGCGCTGTACCTGTGCTGCGTATACATGTCATGGTGTAGTAGTGTGTGTGAGGGGCAGGCTGGCACTGCCGCTGCCAGCGCTGTACCTGTGCTGTGTATACAGGTCATGGTGTAGGAGTGTGTGTGATCGGGAGGCTGGCACTGCCGCTGCTCGCGCTGTACCTGTGCTGTGTATACATTACATGGTGTAGAAGTGTGTGAGGGGGAGGCTGGCACTGCCGCTGCCCGCGCTGTACCTGTGCTGTGTATACATGTCATGGTGTAGTAGTGGTGTGTGAGGGGGAGGCTGGCACTGCCGCTGCCCGCACTGTACCTGCGCTGTGTATACATGGCATGGTGTAGTAGTGTGTGTGAGGGGAGGCTGGCACTGCCCGCGCTGTACCTGCGCTGTGTATGCATGTCATGGTGTAGTAGTGTGTGTGAGGGGGAGGCTGGCACTGCCACTGCCCGCGCTGTACCTGTGCTGTGTATACAGGTCATGGTGTAGGAGTGTGTGAGGGGGAGGCTGGCACTGCCGCTGCCTGCGCTGTACCTGTGCTGTGTATACAGGTCATGGTGTAGGAGTGTGTGAGGGGAGGCTGGCACTGTCGCAGCCTGTCCCGTGTATGAATGGAGGGATTAGTAGTGTGCCTGTCCCTATGAGTCAGCCATTAATGTGTATCCCGCTCTCCCAGCTGTGGTTTGGCATAGTCAGGCTCCAGCCTGCACCCTTTCCCCCCCTGACTCACCCCAGTTTATCTATGAGTCGCCTATCAAGTGTTTCCGACCCGTGTGTAACATGCTCAGCTCTGGCAGCCATCTTTTTTAACCGTATAATCTCCCTTTATAAATCCTGTGTGAGACGTCCTCTTCTCACAGAATAGGTCCACACTTCTCGTTACTCACATGTTCGCCGTGTCTCCTCCGCCCCACGCTCAGGACGCCCCCCATGCTTCGAATCACCCCGGGGCGAGGGGCATGGTAGGGTGGAAAGGTCAGGGGTCGCACGCTAGGCTGAACCATCCAGCTGAGGTCTTGACTTGATGTAATGGCGTTTAACGTAGGGATGAATGGACTGGAAGAGGTGTGAGGGGGGTATTTCTGTGAGAGAGAGAGAGAGAGAGGAGAGAGGAGAGAGGAGAGAATTAATATTATCTTAAAGAAGACATTTTTTATAGATTCTATACACATATAATCATTATTATACAGCGTGGCTTGTTCTTTCTTTATAGTGTAGAGATACTCATTATCATTATACAGCGCAGCGTGTTCATTATCAGCGTATATTTTATCCTAATCCCAAACTTCACTTCAAAATACCCAACTCAGATCATTTCTACTGGATCTCTTAAATAATGGCCGCCCTTGTGAATTTCCCTAATGAACACCTTACAGCCCCGCTCCTGATCACTGGGGCAGATTTCTTCCCTGATTTAGGGTTGATCCCTCCCCCAGACCCTAATGAGAGCGGTGTGTGGGGTATATTCTGTGGGGGGGGGGGGGTTTGGGGGCTGGATTTGCATCTCATACTGTGAGACGGACATTATAGATGCCAGACAAAAAGGTGTTATATGGCTGAGTGCTTTCTCGGTGCAACGCATGACATTGCAGGACAGGGTGTGTACTGTACCACAGTATATACGCTCCGGCATACACCGGGTTTAATACGCGACTGTCGTCAGCAGTGACTCATTCATTCAGGGATATATATTTTACCTGAGGCTGGAGGAGAACTTGCCCTATAAACACGCCCCGTAAAGGGACAGCGCTGGAATGTGCTGAAGGGCGGCGCAGCGGGTTCATTGGCAGCGTATTGAGATACTCAGTATTATTAAAGTGAACATTCTTTGCTGGCGCCTACCTGGGCAAAAATCCTTGTAACGAAAAACCGTAACGCGGGTGATGTCACGGAACTAATGGGCGCGCGCACAAAAACAGCAACCTAGGCTGCACAGACCTTGCATGCGCACAAGAAGGGGCTGTGAGCCGCACGCATGCGCACAAGAAGGGGCTGTGCGCCGCGCGCATGCGCACAAGAAGGGGCTGTGAGCCGCACGCATGCGCACAAGAAGGGGCTGTGAGCCGCGCGCATGCGCACAAGAAGGGGCTGTGAGCCGCGCGCATGCGCACAAGGGGCTGTGAGCCGCGCGCATGCGCACAAGAAGGGGCTGTGAGCCGCGCGCATGCGCACAAGAAGGGGTTGTGAGCCGCGCGCATGCGCACAAGAAGGGGCTGTGAGACGCGCGCATGCGCACAAGAAGGGGCTGTGAGACGCGCGCATGCGCACAAGAAGGGGTTGTGAGCCGCGCGCATGCGCAATGCTGCCGTCCTGTACCGAGCATGTTCATTATCAGTGTATAGAGATACCCCTCATTATTATATAGTGTGGCGTGTTCATTACCAGTGTATAGAGATACTCTGCATCATTATACAGCGCACCATGTTCTTTATTAGTGAATAGAGATACTCAGCATCCTTATACAGTGCAACGTGTTTATTATCAGTGTATAAATACTCATCATCATTATATAGCGCAGCATTTTCATTATCAGTGTATAGTTACTCTGCATCATTATACAGCGCGGCATGTTCATGATCAGTGTATAGACATACTCATCATCATTATACATGCGCAGCGTGTTCATTATCCGTGTATAGAGATACTCAGTCACCATCGTTAAACAGCGCAACATGTTCATTATCAGCATATAGACATACTCAGCATAATTAAACAGTGCAGCATTTTAATTATCAGTGTAGAAATACTCATCACTGTATAGCTATGTATATACAAAAAGGTATGTATACATGTATATATAAATAAGCACTAACTTACCTCACTACATACACGTAATATCTATATTTTATTGTTAAAATTTAAAAAAAATTATATATATATATACACATACATACACACTATTGTATCACCAATAATACAGTGTTGTTTATAAAGTTTTATATAATACAGTATAGATTAATATATCAATAATATATAAATTATATAGGAACAATATATGAATTCATGAAACATATGTCAATAAGTAATATATGAATTAAACATATTTCAACTAATATCAATAATATATTAATAAATATCACTGGATTAATATATCCCAATATACTAATTCATTAAACATGAATTTGTGACTAATATGTATATTATTACATCAATAGTATAGAAATACATGAATATAGGAATTCATTAAACATATATGAATTAAAATAGAAATTCAAATACCAATACTATATGATATTGTGTGAATTAATATATGCATGAATATATTCATAATATATGATTTCATATTTGAATTACTATATGAATAATACATTCCTTCATATATCAACAATATATTAATATATCAATAATGTTTAATAACATATACATAATACCAGAACTGAATGATATATCACTACTATATAGATTATTATATAGTAATAAATATATTAATAGCACAGACTTACCTGCTGTGTGACCTCATGGGGGGCAGGCCTGACACCCTGTCCCATACTTATTGCCCCCAGCAGTGGGGAAGGTCCTCTATGCGCTGGAGGTTGGGGGCTGTTGCTGCTATACCCTATATCTGGATCATAGTAAGTCCCAGTGAAGTCTCTGTACATTGTCTGAATCCTCTGCTCTTCTCTGTCTTACTCACACTGACTCACATAAATCTCTGCCTCATTCACTTTATGAATGGGGAGTCCTGGACCAAACAACTGCACAGTGCGAGGGGCATTAACCACCAACAACACTCTAGCCCTCCTTTTTAAAACCTACCAGCAATCCCAGCACACCAAATATTATATTGAACTAAAGCATACCGAAACCTTTCAGGGTCAATTATTTGTAAAAAGTGCCTTGTTGCGCTAGAAAAGAAAAATAAAGTTGTCATGCTTCCCCTATGGTGGACGAGGAGTTGGTACAGCCTGGGGATTACCCAATGCTGATGACGTACATGCCCATATATGGTGCAAGCTTCCTCCAGTGAAAGGAATACCCTTTGCTAGGAATTGATGGCTGTTATTGAACTCTCTGCTGTTTCCAGCGTGGAAAGGAAATAAAGGCCATTAGAAACAATAGTATAGCTACACAGGTAGAGAGATAAATACTTCTCAGAAATGATGCTTTCTATATGTGTAACATTCACACACATTGTATTATATATACATTCTCTTGCCATTGAATTGATGGGAAATCCCTGCAGTTTTCATGGTGTTTGGGATTTTTATTTCAGTGTATTTGAGAGGTGGCATTTTCCCTGAGTGGGTTTTCTGTCGCGACACGAGCAGACTGCATTTCATTAGAAACGGAGGTTTATTTGCGTGACACTCTCCCATTTCCTGCGGGTCACGTGCTTTTGCTTTTACACTTGACACTCGGTGTGATTAGTGTTTCATTTGATGTGCAGTGTGTGTGCCATTTCCCCCGTGCACAATGCTGACATGTTTTTATAGATGGTTTTATTTATTTCCTTTATTCCGTATTTTTAAATGTTCATTTAATGTCTCGAGAAGATTTTTATTTTTTTAATTGAGCAGCGCTCTGCAGGTCATTGGCAGGGGAAGGGTTAATGGCGCAGGTCTCTGGCAGGGGAGGGGTTAATGGTGCAGCTCTCTGGCAGGGGAAGGGTTAATGGTGCAGCTCTCTGGCAGGGGAGGGGTTAATGGTGCAGGTCTCTGGCAGGGGAGGGGTTAATGGTGCAGGTCCTTGGCAGGGGAGGGGTTAATGGTGCAGGTCCTTGGCAGGGGAAGGGTTAATGTTGCAGGTCTCTGGCAGGGGAGGGGTTAATGGTGCAGGTCTCTGGCAGGGGAGGGGTTAATGGTGCAGGTCTCTGGCAGGGGAGGGGTTAATGGTGCAGGTCTCTGGCAGGGGAGGGGTTAATGGTGCAGGTCCTTGGCAGGGGAGGGGTTAATGGTGCAGGTCCTTGGCAGGGGAAGGGTTAATGTTGCAGGTCTCTGGCAGGGGAGGGGTTAATGGTGCAGGTCTCTGGCAGGGGAGGGGTTAATGGTGCAGGTCTCTGGCAGGGGAGGGGTTAATGGTGCAGGTCTCTGGCAGGGGAGGGGTTAATGGTGCAGGTCTCTGGCAGGGGAGGGGTTAATGGTGCAGGTCTCTGGCAGGGGAGGGGTTCACTCTGTCCCGCTCTCTTTTCCTCTCTCTATGGACCCCCTGTTCCCAGCTGTCTCTTTCTGCTGTCTCACCCTCACGTGCGTCTGTCTTATTTCCCGTAAATTGTGACTCAGCTCTCCGTCATCTCATGGCACTCTCGTCTTAAAGGCACAGGGGCGTGAAGAGTGGGGGGGAATGGGAATAGGGAGCAGTTATATGGGGTAATAGGAGGAGCTATAAGGGGTAATAGGATGAGCTATAGGGAGGGGTTACATGGGGTAATAAGAGGAGTTATAGGGAGAGGTTATATGGGGTAATAGGAGGAGTTATAGGGAGCGGTTATATGGGGTAATAGGAGTTATAGGGAGAGGTTATATGGGGTAATAGGAGGAGTTATAGGGAGCGGTTATATGGGGTAATAGGAGGAGTTATAGGGAGCGGGTATATATACTTAGATTGTAAGCTCTCCGGGGCAGGGATTTCCTTTCCTATTGTCGTATTTAATCTTATTTGTTGCCCTTATTTTACTATAATTCCCTGTACTGTGTTGTCTCTCTTGTAAAGTGCCAAGTACAGCTGTGGTATATATCTATATATCGATATAGAGAGAGAGAGAGAGCGAGCGCACGCAATGGGCTTAGTTCTAGAAAGCTGTTACATGGAGGTCGTTACAAACATCACAACCTCTCACCTACTGTATGTTGGAAAGTGAAACCGCGCAGTTCTCTTGTGGTTTCCTTATTAGCCCCGTTAGTCGGTGCTGTGGTCCATCACAAATTCCAACAGCGTTTCATATGGTGCCGAGTGAAATTCCCCTTTTCTCTCCTGGATGAGAAGTGCATTCCATAATGATGAGGGTCTCACTCCTCACGGGAGATGGATACTCTGTATCCTCTTGAGTTTCTAAACCCGTGCCAAGGTGGATGAGTAAACAGAAGGGGAAACTGATGAAGGGAAGAGAGATTTGGCAGGAGGACCACGCGTGAGTCTGTTACATGGATCGGTACAAGAATATCTTTGTCACTTTTTCTGCATGCATTAACCTGCACGTGTCCTCATCTTAAGGGGGGCGGGGGGTCTCAGCTCTGTAGATCATAACTCTGAAGAGGTTCCTGCAGGATCTCAGCTTGTACACATTGGATCTCCTGGTCTATATTGAAGAGGTTCCTTCAGGATCTCAGCTTGTAGACACTGGATCTCCTGGACTATATTGAAGAAGTTCCTGCAGGATCTCAGGTTGTAGACGCTGGATCTCCTGGTCTATATTGAGCAGATTCCTGCAGAATCTCATCTTGTAGGCATTGCATGTCAATGTCTATATTGACAAAGGCCCCTGAAGAATCACAGCCTCTAGACACAGTCTCTCACGGTCTATTGTGAGGAGATTCCTGCAAGATCTCTCAGCTTCTCAACAATTTGTTTCTCATGGTCTCTATTGAAGAGGTTCCTGCAGGATTTCAGCTTCTAGACACTGGATCTCCAGGTCTCTATGGAGAAGGTCCCTGCAGGATCTCGGCTTCAGTATCTCATGATCTCGGGGGGAGAAGGTCCCTGCAGGATCTCATGATCTCTATGGAGAAGGTCCCTGCAGGATCCCAGTTTCAGTATCTCATGGTCTATAATGAAGCGGTTCCCGCAGGAGATTCTAGGCACTCTCCTTGTACTCCAACTAGTTTTTTGCATCTGAAAAATGTTATGAATAGGAGAGCCAGAAGAATGTTGTAATTAGAGATGTATTTAAGAAGACTTACAAATATTGTACTTCCATCTTGCAAGCATCCATAATATCTGTATTCTGTATATATACAGTTGTGTGAAAAAGAAAGTACATCCTCTTTGAATTCTATGGTTTTACATATCAGGATATAATAACAATCAGCTGTTCCTTAACAGGTCTTAAATTTAGGTAAATACAACCTCAGATGAACAACAACACATGACATATTACACTGCGTCATTATCTATTTAACAAAAATAAAGCCAAAATGGACAAGCTATGTGTGAAAAACTAAGTACACCCTTACTGCTTCCATAGGAAGTAAGATGCTAAGTAGCAGACAGGTGCTGCTAATCAAATGCCCTTGATTAATTGATCATCAGCAAGTGTGACCAACTCTATAAAAGACAAAGTTTTAGCAGTTTGCTGGTCTGGAGCATTGTGAGGTGTGTGTTAACACAATGCCAAGGAGGAAAGACATCAATCTGGGAAGGGTTATAAGGCCATTTCCAAACAATTTAAAGTCCATCATTCTACAGTGAGAAAGATTATTCAAAAGTGGAAAACATTCAAGACAGTTGCCAATCTTCCCAGGAGTGGACGTCCCAGCAAATTCACCCCAGGGTCAGACCGTGCAATGGTCAGAGAAATTATAAAATACCCAAGAGTTACATCTCAGACTCTACAGGCCTCAGTTAGCATGTTAAATGTTAAAGTTCATGACAGTACAATTAGAAAAAGACTGAACAAGTATGGTTTGTTTGGAAGGGTTGCCAGGAGAAAGCCTCTTCTCTCTAAAAAGAACATGGCAGCACGCCTTAGGTTTGCAAAGTTGCATCTGGACAAACCACAAGACTTCTGGAACAATGTCCTTTGGACAGACGAGACCAAAGTGGAGATGTTTGGCCTTAATGCACAGCGCCCCGTTGGGCGAAAACCAAACATAGCATATCAGCACAAACACCTCATACCAACTGTCAAGCACGGTGGTGGAGGGGTGATGATTTGGGCTTGTTTTGCAGCCGCAGGACCTGGGAACCTTGCAGTCATTGAGTCGACCATGAACTCCTCTGTATACCAAAGTATTCTAGAGTCAAATGTGAGGCCATCTGTCCGACAGCTAAAGCTTGGCCGAAATTGGGTCATGCAACAGGACAATGATCCCAAGCACCCCAGCAAATCTACAACAGAATGGCTGAAAAAGAAAAGAATCAAGGTGTTGCAATGGCCCAGTCAAAGTCCAGACCTCACACCGATTGAAATGCTGTGGCTGGACCTTAAGAGAGCTATGCATAAACAAATGCCCACAAACCTCAATGAACTGAAGCAACGTTGTAAAAAAGAGTGGGCCAAAATTCCTCCACAACGATGTGAGAGACTGATAAAGTCATACAGAAAACGATGACTTCAAGTTATTGCTGCTAAAGGTGGTTCTACAAGCTATTGAATCATAAGGTGTACTTAGTTTTTCACACATGGCTTCTCCATTTTGGCTTTATTTTTTCACACCACTACATACATAAGACTCTTTGCTAACAAAATTTGGCCCATGAGTTGCAAGTTGAAGAGGTCTATACTGAGAAGGTTCCTGCAAGGTCTCTCTTCTACACACTGTATCTAACGATTTATATTGAAGATGTTCCTGCGGGATCTCAGTCCGAGAGACCGAATTTATCAAGTTCCAAGTTGAGAAGGTTCCGGCAGGATCTCATAGACACTCTCAATGGTCAGTATAGAAGAGGTTTCTGCAGGATCTCATAGACACACTCTCATTGTCGGTATGGAAGAGGTTCCTCCAGGATCTCATAGACACTTTCATTGTCGGTATGGAAGAGGTTCCTGCAGGATTTCATAGACACTCTCATGGTCAGTATGGAAGAGGTTCCTGCAGGATTTCATAGACACTCTCTCATTGTCGGTATGGAAGAGGTTCCTCCAGGATCTCATAGACACTCTCATTGTCGGTATGGAAGAGGTTCCTGCAGGATTTCATAGACACTCTCTCATTGTCAGTATGGAAGAGGTTCCTGCAGGATCTCATAGACACTCTCATGGTCAGTAGGCTGCTGAGGTGGGGAGAGGTTGAAGGGCCGCAAGTAAAGCCCCCAGGCTGCCTGTTGCCCACCAATGTTCTCTAGATACTGCCTCTTATTGTCTATGTTGAAGAAACCCTGCATGATCTCAGCACTGTAGGCCAGGCTTTCTTAACTCAAGTCCTCAAGACCCCCCCCAACAGATCAGGTTCTCGGGATGTCCCTGCTTCAGCACAGGTGGTGTATTCAAATACTGAGCCACTGATTGCGCCACCTGTGCTGAAGCAGGAACATCCTGGGAACCTGATCTGTTGGGGGGCTGGGGGGGGAAGGGGTCTTGAGGACTGGAATTGAGAACCCCTTCTGTAGACCTGAATTACTGAAGAGGTTCCTGCAGGGTCTCCCTTCTCTGCTTCACTCCCTTCACCACCTGTTGGATGTGAGGTCAGTTGAATCTGGATTGGGACATGTGACACGGTGACATTCCTGCTCTACTCCCTGCATTTCTGAGAGCTGATTCATCTTTATCCTGCTGCCGACGTTATGACTCACTTCCCCAGAACCAAAGATTCAAAACACTACATGAAAGAGAGACATGAGAACGAGCTCAGTCTCTGCTTCCACCCTCTCTGTATATAAGGAGGCCCACCTCCTCTGTATATAGTGAGGCCCACCCTCTCTGTATATAGTGAGGCCCACCCTCTCTGTATATAGTGAGGCCCACCCTCTCTGTATATAGTGAGGCCCACCCTCTCTGTATATAGTGAGGCCCACCCTCTCTGTATATAGTGAGGCCCACCCACTCTGTATATAGTGAGGCCCACTCTCTCTCTCTGTATATAGTGAGAACGAGCTCAGTCTCTGCTCCCACCCTCTCTGTATATAATGAGGCCCACCTCCTCTGTATATAGTGAGGCCCACCTCCTCTCTGTACATAGTGAGAGCGAACTAAGTCTCTGCTCCCACCCTCTCTGTATATAGTGAGGCACACCCTCTCTGTATATAGTGAGGCCCACCCTCTCTCTGTATATAGTGAGGCCCAACCTCTCTCTGTATATAGTGTGAGCGAACTCAGTCTCTGCTACCCACCCTCTCTGTATATAGTGAGGCCCACCCCCTCTGTATATAGTGACGCCCACCTCCTCTGTATATAGTGAGGCCCACCCTCTCTCTGTATATAGTGAGAGCGAACTCAGTCTCTGCTCCCACCCCCTCTGTATATAGTGAGGCCCACCCCCTCTGTATATAGTGAGGCCCACCCCCTCTGTATATAGTGAGGCCCACCCTCTCTCTGTATATAGTGAGTGCGAACTCAGTCTCTGCTCCCACCCTCTCTGTATATAGCGAGGCTCACCCTTTCGGAATATAGTGAGGCCCACCTTCTCTCTGTATATAGTGAGACCCATCCTCTCTCTGTATATAGTGAGGCTCATCCTCTCTCTGAATATAGTGAGAGCGAACTCAGTCTGCTCCCACCCTCTCTGTATATAGCGAGGCTCACCTTTTCTGTATATAGTGAGGCCCACCTTTTCTCTGTATATAGTGAGACCCATCCTCTCTCTGTATATAGTGAGAGATAGCTCAGTCTCTGCTACCCACCCTCTCTGTATATAGTGAGGCCCACCCCCTCTGTATATAGTGACGCCCACCTCCTCTGTATATAGTGAGGCCCACCCTCTCTCTGTATATAGTGAGAGCGAACTCAGTCTCTGCTCCCACCCCCTCTGTATATAGTGAGGCCCACCCCCTCTGTATATAGTGAGGCCCACCCCCTCTGTATATAGTGAGGCCCACCCTCTCTCTGTATATAGTGAGCGCGAACTCAGTCTCTGCTCCCACCCTCTCTGTATATAGCGAGGCTCACCCTTTCGGAATATAGTGAGGCCCACCTTCTCTCTGTATATAGTGAGACCCATCCTCTCTCTGTATATAGTGAGGCTCATCCTCTCTCTGAATATAGTGAGAGCGAACTCAGTCTGCTCCCACCCTCTCTGTATATAGCGAGGCTCACCTTTTCTGTATATAGTGAGGCCCACCTTCTCTCTGTATATAGTGAGACCCATCCTCTCTCTGTATATAGTGAGAGATAGCTCAGTCTCTGCTCCCACCCTCATTTTATATAGTGAGACTCACCCTTTCTGTATATAGTGAGGCCCACCCTCCCTCTGTATATAGTGAGAGATAGCTCAATCTCTGTATATAGAGGTGAGAGAGCTCAGTCTCTGTATATAGAGGTGAGAGAGCTCAGTCTCTGCATATAGAGGTGAGAGAGCTCAGTCTCTGCATATAGAGGTGAGAGAGCTCAGTCTCTGTATATAGAGGTGGGAGATAGCCCAGGTTTTGCTCTCCCCCTCCTCCTCCGGATAACGTTGTATTAATGGTGACTTTGCAGAGTATTAATATTCATACCTTTGCCAAAGATACTTGGCTTGTGTAAAGGGGAAGCCCCACCCAGCACCTCATTATAACAGCGCGTTCCTACGTGAGCAATGTGATGCAACGCACAGCAAGCGTGTGCAGTATACAGTATACACCCCTGTAATAAGGACAGCCCCGTCCCACTGCCCCGTCCCACTGCCCCTTCCTGTGGGGGAACCTCTTATAAGAACACCCCCTTTATAAGAACAGCTCAGCAGTCCCAACGCGTCCCTTCCTATGGGATTAACCCCCTTTATAAGAACACCCACCCCCCTTTAAAAACATCTGTGTAATAATACTGAGGATCTCTATACAGTGCCAGTCACTGATAATGAACACGCGGTATAATGATGCTGAGTACTGTATCTATACGCTGATAATGAACACACCGCGCTGTATAATGATGCTGAGTACTGTATCTATACGCTGATAATGAACACGCCGCGCTGTATAATGATGCTGAGTACTGTATCTATACGCTGATAATGAACACACCGCGCTGTATAATGATGCTGAGTACTGTATCTATACGCTGATAATGAACACACCGCGCTGTATAATGATGCTGAGTACTGTATCTATACGCTGATAATGAACACACCGCGCTGTATAATGATGCTGAGTACTGTATCTATACGCTGATAATGAACACATCGCGTAGTATAATGATGCTGAGTACTGTATCTATACGCTGATAATGAACACACCGCGCTGTATAATGATGCTGAGTACTGTATCTATACGCTGATAATGAACACACCGCGCTGTATAATGATGCTGAGTACTGTATCTATACGCTGATAATGAACACACCGCGCTGTATAATGATGCTGAGTACTGTATCTATACGCTGATAATGAACACGCCGCGCTGTATAATGATGCTGAGTACTGTATCTATACGCTGATAATGAACACACCGCGCTGTATAATGATGCTGAGTACTGTATCTATACGCTGATAATGAACACACCGCGCTGTATAATGATGCTGAGTACTGTATCTATACGCTGATAATGAACACACCGCGCTGTATAATGATGCTGAGTACTGTATCTATACGCTGATAATGAACACACCGCGCTGTATAATGATGCTGAGTACTGTATCTATACGCTGATAATGAACACACCGCGCTGTATAAGGATGCTGAGTACTGTATCTATACGCTGATAATGAACACACCGCGCTGTATAATGATGCTGAGTACTGTATCTATACGCTGATAATGAACACACCGCGCTGTATAATGATGCTGAGTACTGTATCTATACGCTGATAATGAACACACCTCGCTGTATAATGATGCTGAGTACTGTATCTATACGCTGATAATGAACACACCGCGCTGTATAATGATGCTGAGTACTGTATCTATACGCTGATAATGAACACACCGCGCTGTATAATGATGCTGAGTACTGTATCTATACGCTGATAATGAACACACCGCGCTGTATAATGATGCTGAGTACTGTATCTATACGCTGATAATGAACACATTATAAGGATGCTGAGTACTGTATCTATACGCTGATAATGAACACACCGCGCTGTATAATGATGCTGAGTACTGTATCTATACGCTGATAATGAACACACCGCGCTGAATAATGATGCTGAGTACTGTATCTATACGCTGATAATGAACACACCGCGTTGTATAATGATGCTGAGTACTGTATCTATACGCTGATAATGAACACACCGCGTTGTATAATGATGCTGAGTACTGTATCTATACGCTGATAATGAACACGCCGCGCTGTATAATGATGCTGAGTACTGTATCTATACGCTGATAATGAACACACCGCGCTGTATAATGATACTGAGTACTGTATCTATACGCTGATAATGAACACACCGCGCTGTATAATGATGCAGTGTATCTCTATACACTGATAATGAACACACCGCGTTGTATAATGATGACAAGTATCTCCATACACTGATAATGAACACGCTGTGCAGTGTAATGATGCGGAGTATCTGTATCTATACGCTGATAATGAACACGCCGCGCTGTATAATGATGCTGAGTACTGTATCTATACGCTGATAATGAACACGCCGCGCTGTATAATGATGCTGAGTACTGTATACGCTGATAATGAACACACCGCGCTGTATAATGATACTGAGTACTGTATCTATACGCTGATAATGAACACACCGCGCTGTATAATGATGCTGAGTGCTGTATCTATACGCTGATAATGAACACACCGCGCTGTATAATGATGCTGAGTACTGTATCTATACGCTGATAATGAACACGCCGCGCTGTATAATGATGCTGAGTACTGTATCTATACGCTGATAATGAACACGCCGCGCTGTATAATGATACTGAGTACTGTATCTATACGCTGATAATGAACACACCGCGCTGTATAATGATGCTGAGTACTGTATCTATACGCTGATAATGAACACACCGCGCTGTATAATGATGCTGAGTACTGTATCTATACGCTGATAATGAACACACCGCGTTGTATAATGATGCTGAGTACTGTATCTATACGCTGATAATGAACACACCGCGCTGTATAATGATGCTGAGTACTGTATCTATACGCTGATAATGAACACACCGCGCTGTATAATGATGACAAGTATCTCCATACGCTGATAATGAACACACCGCGTTGTATAATGATGCTGAGTACTGTATCTATACGCTGATAATGAACACACCGCGCTGTATAAGGATGCTGAGTACTGTATCTATACGCTGATAATGAACACACCGCGCTGTATAATGATGCTGAGTACTGTATCTATACGCTGATAATGAACACACCGCGCTGTATAAGGATGCTGAGTACTGTATCTATACGCTGATAATGAACACACCGCGTTGTATAATGATGCTGAGTACTGTATCTATACGCTGATAATGAACACACCGTGTTGTATAATGATGACAAGTATCTCCATACGCTGATAATGAACACACCGCGCTGTATAATGATGCTGAGTACTGTATCTTTACGCTGATAATGAACACACCGCGCTGTATAATGATGCTGAGTACTGTATCTATACGCTGATAATGAACACACTGCGCTGTATAATGATGCTGAGTACTGTATCTATACGCTGATAATGAACACGCCGCGCTGTATAATGACACAGTGTATCTCCATACGCTGATAATGAACACGCTGTGCAGTGTAATGATGCTGAGTGTAGGGACCTGCGGGCTGTGCACACACACCTTAATATGTCCCTGCACATACTGTATTACCATGCAGCCCCATCACGCCCACATTCCCCATTACACAAGGTTCCTGGGTGACGCAGGTCTGAGTTCACATTGGCTAATAGAACCTTACCTCACCTTTATTATACATGGGAAAGTATCACGCCGCGCTGTATCATGTGACGAGTATCTACACACTGATAATGAACACGCCGCGCTGTATCATGTGACGAGTATCTACACACTGATAATGAACACGCCGCGCTGTATCATGTGACGAGTATCTACACACTGATAATGTACACGCTGCGCTGTATCATGTGACGAGTATCTACACACTGATAATGAACACGCCGCGCTGTATCATGTGACAAGTATCTACACACTGATAATGAACACGCTGCGCTGTATAATGATGACGAGTATCTACACATTGATAATGAACACGCTGCGCTGTATAATGATGCAGAGTATCTACACACTGATAATTAACACGCTGCGCTGTATAATGATGCAGAGTATCTACACACTGATAATGAACACGCTGCGCTGTATAATGATGCAGAGTATCTACACACTGATAATGAACACGCTGCGCTGTATAATGATGAAGAGTATCTACACACTGATAATGAACACGCTGCGCTGTATAATGATGCAGAGTATCTACACACTGATAATGATCACGCTGCGCTGTATAATGATGCAGAGTATCTACACACTGATAATGAACACGCCGCGCTGTATAATGATGCAGAGTATCTACACACTGATAATGAACACGCTGCACTGTATCATGTGACGAGTATCTACACACTGATAATGAACACGCTGCGCTGTATAATGATGCAGAGTATCTACACACTGATAATGAACACGCTGCGCTGTATAATGATGCAGAGTATCTATACACTGAGAATGAACACGCTGCGCTGTATCATGTGACGAGTATCTATACACTGATAATGAACACGCTGCACTGTATAATTATGCTGAGTATCTGTATACGCTGATAATGAACACGCTGTGCTGTATAATGATACTGAGTATCTCTATATGCTGATAATGAAGACGCTGTGCTGTATAATGATGCTGAGTATCTCTATACGCTGATAATGAAGACGCTGTGCTGTATAATGATGCTGAGTATCTCTATACGCTGATAATGAACACGCCGCGCTGTATAATGATGCAGAGTATCTATACACTGATAATGATCACGCTGCGCTGTATAATGATGCAGAGTACCTATACACTGCTAATGAACACACTGCACTGTATAATGATGTCGAGTAGCTCTATAAACTGATAATGAACACGCTGCACTGTACAATGATGCAGAGTATCTGTAGACCAATAATAAACACTATGCGCTGTACAATGATGCAGAGTATCAAAACACTGATAATGAACATGCTGCACTATATAATGATGCCGAGTATCGCTATATACTGATAATGAAACTGCCGCACTATACAATGATGCTGAGTATCTCTATACACTGATAATGAACATGCTGCTCTGTACAAGTCTGCCGAGTATCTCTATACACTGATAATAAACATGCTGTGCTGTATAATGGTGCCAAGTATCTCTATACACTGATAATGAACATGCCGCGCTGTACAACGATGCTGAGTATCTATACATTGATAATGAACACGCTGCACTGTATAATGATGCAGAGTATCTCTATACACTTTCAGCCTGTAGTGGTTAAGGTGAGCGTGAGAACATAAGATCACTGATATATTTGATTAACGACACAGTATCATTATGAAGGAAGAGCTGATAATGAGTCACACACACGAATGTTTGAAAGCCGCCGTTTTGTTTTCAGGATTTGGACCGGAGAGTCCTCCAGATAAACCGCGATATCTTTATCTCTGGGGAGTGAGCGGGTCCCACGATACTTGGGTACCACGTAGGTACCGGTGGGAAAGCTCCAACCCAAAGGAAACACAATGACCACTCACCAGTAAGTAGTCACAATGTCATCCTATGGGGCCATTGTATAAATAGCGCGTATAGAACAGCAGTTGCTAGACTGGAAATTATCTCGGGAACTGGGCGTCTAGCGCGGTTTAGCACTGGAAGACCCCCGGGTTCGAATCCTACATAGAAAAAAGGATAGGTGAAATTGGAGGGATTGGTGCCATAATATGCTGTAGCTCTGATGGCTGAGCCGTACTGGTACCCGAGCGTGTACAGGTCGTGGGTAGTAGGACTGACAAAGAAGCAGTTGTGGACCAAACAGCTGCATCACCACCATGATTTGGTGGGGATGGCAGATGGCCAGGCTTTAGCTCTGGAAAAGCCACATATATCCTTTGAAAAGGTTGAGTACAGGTCACCACTATAATAAGCTTGTCCAGCTCCCACTCAAGTGTCCACAAGTCCTCAATGACAGGGTAGCTGGAAGAAGAGGTCAAGATCTCAATTGCTGGTGAGAAAAAGCGTAAATAAGAAACACAGTCTGAGGTTATTTTGAAAACAGAATAACACGTGAATTTATTCAAGTCAAGTGCACAACGGAGACAGCTTCAAAACAAAAGCTCTCTAAACAATAAACATGGTATGCCATATATTTATTCCCTAAATCCTAAAAAGTGTCCTCCCTCAATGGGGGCTTGTGCGTCATTAATATTACCTCATTTTGTAATACATAACAATATTAAAGTCGATGTCATTTTGTAATACATAACAATATTGTATAACTACCTGTCAGCTAGAAACCATTCTGGGGTTAAATGGGATGTGCCTATTCTGCCACCTAGCAATATGTTGTGAGAATTGGTTCTACTGCAAGAATCTAAGCTTATCTCATGGGTTCTCATAACTTTTAGCCTGTCTACTCTTTTAATTTGAAGCTGATTGGATGAGGAAGAGTCAATAAATTTAGCTAGGAGCGAAAATATTCCCTTCTCTGCTTCACACATTTGTTTATACAGAAATGAAACACAGAAATTAGACTCACAAAGATAAGACAAGATGGCGGATTGAAATATTCACACAAAATGGCTTCATCCTAAATGCTGTTATGTTGTTATGCCAGACCCCCTAATATCTCAGCTTTGTCAGTCCCTCCTCTGATTCTTTAAAACATTGTTTTTTGAGAATTATTGGTATGATTTTAGTCCAGAAACACGTTGGGAGTCACAAGGGTGCTCCATCATCTCATAATTCTGCTTGAGGGTATAGGACAATGCACGAGGGTGCCTGCCAAATGTAGTCATAGTCTCGTATGGCGTTATAGCCAAATTCTTTTCCAGAGTTAGAACACTGTACTTGGCATCTTCTGTCTTCAAGGGACTGCTGTAGATTGGTTCAGCAAACAATGGCATCATGTCTGCAGAGGGGGTGGCACATTTGTGGATCATGCCTTTGACAAACGTAACACAAACATAGAAGACAACGAGTATCACAATCACACACATTACCTCATTCAAAAATTTCGCTCCTAGTGATCCTACCAATCCAGTCAGCCCCAAAGGGTCCCAGTCTGTGTCACCTTCCTTCCTAAGTCTTTCTTGAATTTCTTCTATCTTATCTAACTCATGTTGTACCTTGCCACTCTGATCTTGGATGAAAACACAACATTGTTCTTTAATTAGGGCACATACACCTCCTTTTGATGCTAAAATGTAATCTAAAGCCATTCTGTTTTGTAAGGCCATAAGCCTGATCTGAACCTGTTCTTGGTTTAATGATGAAATTAAAAACTACAAAATTAAGACCACATCCTTCCTGTAAATTGTTATCTGACTGAACATACATTTTTACACAGGTTTCATTAGTTGGTGGAGACACTTGACACATAAATTGATTCTTGTTCCTAGTGTGTGATACACCCTTTAAAGAGGTTCCCTTAAAAAATGGGAAAATACAGAAATTATACACATAATACTAAAAACCTTATTTTATGCAAGCAACCTTTCTTTGGATATGCTGTTGCTAGATAAAGGAAATTGCATCTATCTCTATCATCATATATTTTCAGAATCATCACAACATTCTATTACTGAGAATTGAGGGGGTTTGGTATCTGTGGAAGCGAAATGCATGATCCTCACCCCTGCACGCATTATATACATCATTCACTCAGAATATCAGAACAGACAATGTCTGCGATGGTCAACATGGCTGACTTATGATCCTTTCCTTGTGGCTGACACACCCCCTGGGTGACCCCCTCCTCTCGGTGGAGGTGCAACACACTTCTGGATCAAAGTTTAGCTGCACATGACACATACATAGAGAGTGATGAGTACTGCCAAAACACATACAAGAGCTTTCACAAGCCACGCTTCCAGGAAACCAATCCTCCCATCAAGGCTCAATTGTACATACACCTTAAATTTCTAACTTAAACACACTCTAAAGAATAAAAATATTGAGTCTCTGAAAAATGAAATGTTCTGATAGAAATCAGGATTTTATTGAGTCTCCGAAAAAATAGAATGTTTTGAGTCTTTGAAAAAATGAAATGTTCCTGATAAGATCAGGCCTCTGCCTGGTATCTTATTTTCCTCGTTGGTTAACGGTCAAAGTTTATGTCTCGTCAAAACGTTAACTTGATGTGGCTGTGCTTTAGGTGCCTTTGGTCTTTGGTGGAGCTGGAATGAGCTTTACTGTACTTTGGGTCCAGGGAAAGAACTCTTCCACTTTAATTGCTGTATTGGTGGTTAGTTTGGTCCTTTTCATCTGGGATGCAGAGCATGCTTGTTTAGGAACTACTTGACCTTTAACTCCGTCTCGTGTAGGTGCACTTTTATCATACCTTATGCCTAGAGAGACTCAAAAAATATATTAGTGGCATACAATACTTATTAATTGTTTTATTACCAATAGATGGTCCTTAATTTGTTCCTTTGAACTACTGATAGTCATAAGTCATCCCATAAGTGTCCCATAGGGAGATAATTTATACCTAGGAACAAATTCTTGTATCAATGTGTTTACTACTGTCTTAACATCCGCATATAGACAGAGGTATCTCCTATTAATGCTCCTCATATTTAAAACTAAGCAGCTAATGTGGACTTTACTGTACTACAATCTAAGTTCCTAAGGCTTTGGGCCTCAGCCATTGTCAAACCAATTGCTTCCATAATCAACTCTATCCTGTCTACAGGCCATATCCCTAAGACCTGGAAAACTACCAGAGCTGTCCCAATCTTCAAAAGTGGGGACAAAAACACTGTCTCAAACTACAGACCAATATCTCTTCTCCCAATACACACTTGCTCTCATTCATGCCTCACTGTCATCTCCTCCGATGCAAATGGTATCAACCTTTTCATAAAATACTAACTAACCTTAAAACTTGCCCCACAAATTAAACATCCCAATAGCCTGCACTCATGGCTATTATTTCACACACAGTCACTCCTACCACACCCATTGTGGCCAAGCACTGCCATCTACAGCACTTATTCCCTCACCTGCTATCTCTGAAAAATTCCCTTACACCTTAGATTGTAAGCTCTTAAGGGCAGGGATTTCCTCTCCTATTGTCTGATTTTGCTGCACGTATTATTCTATTATAATTCCCTCTACTGTATTCTTTATGAAGTGCTGAGTACATTTTTGACGCTGTATATAAATTCATACACTACTATCCAAAGTCATGGACAAAAATGTGTTCACTCCCAATTAAACAATTACTATACTAAGACAAATGCCCCTAGCCAATTCCAGTCAGGCCTCCACCCCAAACACTCCATTGTAACTATTCTGCTAAAAATGTGAAATGCCTTGCATATAATATATACCCTGCTCACTTATGTAACTGTATTTGCAACTAGGTATCATCTGTCCTTTAACTCTATACCTAGAACATATCCAAAAACGAGAGGTGACTCCTAATGCACCACTTCCTGGCAAAACATTCTACAAATATTTTAACAATAACTACTGCTTATAATAAAATAGAACACCTATGGAAAAAATAAATGGTTAAAAGTTATAAAATATATCACATATTCATATAATAGTCAAATGCTTTTGTATAGGAATTCACACTAAATTTCTTGTAATACAATCTCTTTGCACAGTGCCGTACACACTGACAGCGTTATTATTTTTTAAAGACACTCAGAGAAAAATTTCAGAGCTTGTTTATCTTGGGCAGTTTGCCAGCCCGGGCGTTTCGCCAAAAAAGACCTTGAGTGCAAAGCAGATAACAAAACAGTTTCGCCGTCTTCTAAATATTAATTACTGGATTGAAACTTCAGCTCAAAGTTAAAAATGGAGCTCTCTCCACAGCAATAAAACCGAAAAAATGTATGGCCTCTCAAAAATAAAAATATAGCCTCTCAAAAATAAAAAATATGACCTTTCAAAAATAAAAATATGGCCTCTCAAAAATAAAAATATGACCTTTCAAAAATAAAAATATGGCCTCTCAAAAAATAAAAAATGGGACAATTAACTAAACTGAGGTTAGATCAACTTATGAACACACCCTATATAATTTAAACAATACGTGCAAGCTTAAAATCTCTCCAACATATCCTAATCCTATAGAAATGCAATTGACATGTTTTTACTGGTTTACACATAATACAGAAACCACAATACAGACACACAAAGAACATAGACACAAACTTCTCTCCTACACAGCGAATCAGCTTCTCATATAAATAACCTGCTTTTATTCTCTTTCTAGTTGCCATTAGAACAGAAGGAAAAATAATATTTTCTGGTTCAAAAGACCTATTCGTGTGGCCAGTACGAACAAACCTTTTAAATTCCATTCTTTTTCTTCTACTCTCTCTCTTAGGGCTGCTCTGCAATTACTGGCAACATGTCCTACCTTTTTACACTTATAACACTTTCTGTCCCTTCCAAACACTTTCTGTCCCTTCCAAACAATATATACAGTCTCTAATTGTATCCCAATTTCTGCATATAAACCTGTCATAAAAATAACCCTCAATATCTACTTTCTTTTTCACTTGTTATTATATTAACTTCTTTCCTGGCAATGGTAAAAATTAATGCAGCGGGACCCTTCTGTCCCTCAACATAATTATTTTGACCCATATTAACGTAAGGTATCTTTCCTTGTGGGATTCAAAAACACACGAGACGGCGCTCCCTGAGCTTATCAATCCCACAGAAAAAGACCCCTCTTTCATTTAAACATCTGCGCAATTAGTTGATAATAGTACAAACAGTGCCATTCTCTGGCCAACAAAATATATTTATATTGTCTCTTTTCGGTCTCTGTATTCATTCTTTATTATTTTCGTCTGCAGACACACAATCCTGTGAGAATTTTTGGTTTCCCATTATTCCCCTGTTACAGAAATCAAATTTAATTGACCTGTACAATACTTCGGCTACAGCAATCAACTGTTAATTGACCTGTACAATTTAGCGTTACAATAATCAACGCAAGCTGATTACGTACAACTCTTTTGGCATGTTATTGTTCTGAATAGTGTAAATATGCAGATAAGGACCTGTCACAAGACTGCCCAATCACATTTTCTCACCATAACTATACCAAAGAAAAACTTGAATCACTTCAGCGGGTCCAACCCAGTCCTGATAAACCTTATACTTTTATAACATGGATACAGATAAGACTTTCTAACCAGATATCCATGAACTCACTTGGTATGTAAATGACAAAACAGAGCAAATGTACAATCAGGGACCCGTCCTGCTCAGACAACAAAAATATTTATCACAACCCAGGACGGTCTGAAAACAATCCCTTTAAGCACACAAACACTCACCTTCATCACCAAAACACCAAAACTTTTAACGGGACTCTTACCTTAGCTCCTAACAACTCTTAACAACTCTTACACTTTAAAATGAATACAGGAACAGAGAATAATAAATTCACGTGAAACTGCTAGGGATTCTTACTCGTCACATCAGATAAGACACCGTTCAAAAATCAGCTCCACGCACCACTCAAAACAATTTAATCAGGCTGTTTGTCTAAAAATGCAGGTAGCCTTACCTTGATTCATATGAGCGCTCAGGTTTGAGTGATGGAGGAGTGATTCATCCGGGTGCTCGATTCAGATGATATTGAGTCCCTACTTCGGAATGCGCCATCTGAGAAAAAGCGTAAATAAGAAACACAGTCTGAGGTTATTTTGAAACAGAATAACACGTGAATTTATTCAAGTCAAGTGCACAACGGAGACAGCTTCAAAACAAAAGCTCTCTAAACAATAAACATGGTATGCCATATATTTATACCCTAAATCCTAAAAAGTGTCCTCCCTCAATGGGGGCTTGTGCATCATTAATATTACCTCATTTTGTAATACATAACAATATTAAAGTCGATGTCATTTTGTAATACATAACAATATTGTATAACTACCTGTCAGCTAAAAATCATTCTGGGGTTAAATGGGATGTGCCTATTCTGTCACCTAGCAATATGTTGTGAGAATTGGTTCTACTGCAAGAATCTAAGCTTATCTCATGGGTTCTCATAACTTTTAGCCTGTTTACTCTTTTAATTTGAAGCTGATTGGATGAGGAAGAGTCAATAAATTTAGCTAGGAGCGAAAAAATTCCATTCTCTGCTTCACACATTTGTTTATACAGAAATGAAACACAGAAATTAGACTCACAAAGACAAGACAAGATGGCGGATTGAAATATTCACACAAAATGGCTTCATCCTAAATGCTGTTATGTTGTTATGCCAGACCCCCTAATATCTCATCTTTGTCACTGGGGACTCAGAGTAGCTGGTCGTTATCCCTTTCTCAGCTTTTGGATATGAACGCCTTCATCCCCAGTAACACACCGACAGCATGGAATGTTTACAAGTCCAGATTCTGGGGGTCCATGGATAACATGTTACAAATAGCGAACTTCAAGAGCGTCACACCACAATCATGGCCTGAGAACTCATGCGTTACGATGGCTACACAATCTTCTGAATGGGTAAACAGTAAGAAGATTGCTGCGACGTGGCAGAGTTGGTTTTGCAATCAAGAACACACTCAAACCAATTTGTTCCATATCGGCATGAACGTGCATCTCTTGACTGTCCGTCTCAAACTGGTGGGAAACCAATACACCACTGTCATCAGCACATATGTCCTGACTCGTGACACAGATGATGAACCAAAAATTGATTCAACGCCAACCTTGACAAAGTTATCTCTGTTGTTTTGGATGGGACTTGATTCTTCTTCTTGGTGACTTCAATGCCAGAGTTGGAAGAGACTCGAACCTCTGAAATGGAAGCATCTGAAAGAAAGCAGGTCAACTCTAACAGCATCCATCTCTTAGCCAAATGTGTGGAACATGGACGTACCATCACCAACTTCCTGTCCCTCCAGAAAATAAACACGACATGAAGGCAACACCCACGATCTAAGCATTGGCACTTGATCGACTATGGAATTGTTCACGCTCATGATCACAAAAATGTCACCAGAGCTATGCTAGGAGCTGAGGACTGCTGGATCGATCATCAATCTAAGCACTTGGTCATACCCATCAAATTGGTTTTCAAGCGACGGCTGCAGCAGAAGTGATGCCGACGGAAAATTCGTGTCGAAGGACTCAAGCGAGGCCTCTTCCACCAGTTCCCCAACAAAAAACTGGTTAATTCTAAACAGCAACAGTGGCAAGAGGTCAGCAGAGCGTGGGGTGCCTTCAGCAGATCCTGTGAAGAGACACTTAGATTCTCAACCAGGAAACACCAAGACTGGTTTCAGGACAATGACCGGGAGGTCCAAGGCAAGGGTCCAAAGGAGGACATGTGATATGAAGAATAGATGGTGGGAAGACAAGGCGAAGGAGATCCAACATCTCGCTAAAAACAACCACGCATTTTTTTTCAGTGCCACCAAAGCCATCTACAGTCCCAGCAATCAGAGATCAACCTCATTGAGACCTAAGGATGGGTGAGATCTGGTCAAGTGGAAGTGATCGACGCTCACTATAAAGAGCATTTCTCAATGAAGTCTCTGCTGTCAATAAGAGCGTTCTCAATTCCCTCCCACAACACCTGGTCGGAAACAAGTTCAGAATCCCTCCAACCCTTGACGAGGTAAGGAAAGCCATCAAGCAGATGAAGATCAGCATGGCATCTGGAGCTGGTGGAATCTATGCTGGAATCTGCAAGCGCGGGCAGAGGAGCTCGCGTCACAGATCGACGCTCTCATCTTGAAGATCTGGAATGACAAGTAAATCACAGGTGACCTCAGGGATGCCACGATCGTGACAATCTTCAAGAAAAGTCTCAGACTGTATCGCAGGACAGATAATTGTGAAAACCCTTCCACTTGCTGAAGAGCCGTCAATGTTGGTTTAGATTAGAACATCGAGAGGCACAACTGACACGCTCTTCACTGGTTGCCAGCTGCAGGAAAAAGGAGACGGAGCAGCTCAGTGAGTAAAGACACTGACTCTGGCACTGAGTTTGCTGCAGGGGAAGCTGGTTCACTTCCCAGTGTCAGCTCCTTGTGACCTTGGGCAAGTCACTTTACCTCCCTGTGCTTCAGGCACCAAAAACATAGATTGTAAACTCCACTGGGCAGGGACTGTGCCTGCAAAATGTCTCTGTAAAGTGCTACTTAAAACTAGCAGCGCTATACAAGAACAAACAAACAAAACAAAATAATGTCCAGGGCAACAGAAACCACTCTACGTGGCCTTCTTTGGCCTTTACGAATGTCTTGGACCACGGAGCACTGTGAAGAATCCTGTATTTTATTTACTTGGCTTACAACACACAGAAAAACATTTTCATCAACACTTAAGTGCTGTTTGTCAATATGTCACGCCCGACGAGTCTGGATTCGTCACGTTTCGGAGGTGGAGTTGAACATTTTATTGGACTATCAACAAAGGAACAACGTGGGACAAAATGAAACCAGGAGAGTGCGGGGAAAACAGGAAACAGACAGGGTGAAGAGCAGCAGGTCAGTATTATCAGTATGAACTCAACGCAGTTCCGAGAGTCAGACACCAAAAGGCGTAGCGCCACGGCAGAACCGCTGCGGAACCTCCATTTTGGTGTATGGTGGTCTCCCGTTCTTGGAGGGATTTTAACCGTTCCATTCTTGGAATAAAATATATCATGTCCTGCCAGAGTTTGAAAGGAGGATTTATCTCGTGATTCCAGTTGCCCGCTGATCAGGCGCGATGACCGGCATCGCAGCTTTATGACTAACGTCTTGTAGGTATTGAGCTTACTCTCGCATTGCCGCCATCTTGTGGCGAGAACGATGCTGACATGTTGGGACTCAATGGCTTGTCGCCCGTATATGAAAGTTCTTAACATTGTCGCCATCTTGTGCTGAGAATGAGGCTGACATCTTGGAACGCAATAGCTTGTAGGTAAAGAGTAGGGGATTTCAACCTTTTTTTTGGTTAAGGAACCCTATAATTATATTGAGAGATTCTGTAGAACCCCAACCCTCTCTAATAGCGCGTCTGAGATCAGATGCAGTGTAAGGAACCCCAACCCTCTCTAATAGCGCGTCTGAGATCAGATGCAGTGTAAGGAACCCCAACCCTCTCTAATAGCGCGTCTGAGATCAGATGCAGTGTAAGGAACCCCAACCCTCTCTAATAGCGCGTCTGAGATCAGATGCAGTGTAAGGAACCCCAACCCTCTCTAATAGCGCGTCTGAGATCAGATGCAGTGTAAGGAACCCCAACCCTCTCTAATAGCACGTCTGAGATCAGATGCAGTGTAAGGAACCCCAACCCTCTCTAATAGCGCGTCTGAGATCAGATGCAGTGTAAGGAACCCCAACCCTCTCTAATAGCACGTCTGAGATCAGATGCATTGTAAGGAACCCTGACCCTCTCTAATAGCGTGTCTGAGATCAGATGCATTGTAAGGAACCCCAACCCTCTCTAATAGCGCGTGTGAGATTGGATGCATTGTAAATTCTTCTGTATTTGATATACTTTTCAAATGACCTGAAATTTGCAGGGAACCCTTTAGGGACGCCCGGGGAACCCAAGGATGCCTAGGAACCCCGGCTGAGAAACACTTGTATAGTGCTTATTCACATTGTTACAATCTGGGGGTGAGAAAGTGATTTATACCCCCTACGCAAAGGCTTGTAGGTATAGAGATTTCACAATGCCCAGCCAAACTTACTAAAACCCAACATCTCATCATTTTTAACCGTTCCTTATTACTTCTATCATGTTGCAAAAAAGCCTGAAAATCCCATCAATTTTTAATATTTTATTTCAATTGGGATTTTAGTTACATATTTTGGACAAAGTATGATTAACTTGCCCATCACACCAACCCGAAACCAGGCAAGTCCTAACGTCTAATTTACATATTCTTACCATGTCCTCAGAGCCAAATTCCTTCTGCTTCTCGCTCTCATTTTCATGGAGGACGGCTCTGACATGAAACAGCATACCCAAGGCAACGAGGCATTCCCAGAGCCCCCAGAGCCCCCAGAACACACACCATCACCACTTCCAGGCTGCTCGTGCGCATGCGCGATCGGCACTTCCCGGCTGTTCATGTGCGATCTGCATTTCCTGGCTGCCCGTGCGCGATCGACACTTCCCGGCTGCTCATGCACATGCGCGATCGGCACTTCCCGGCTGCTCGTGCGCATGCGCGATCGGCACTTCCCGGCTGCTCATGCGCATGCGTGATCGGCACTTCCCGGCTGCTCGTGCGCATGCGCGATCGGCAGTTCCCGGCTGCTCGTGTGCGATTGGCACTTCCTGGCTGCTCGTGCGCATGCGCGATCGGCACTTCCCGGCTGCTCGTGCGCGATTGGCACTTCCCGGCTGCTCGTGCGCATGCGCGATCGGCACTTCCCAGCTGCTCATGCGCATGCGTGATCGGCACTTCCCGGCTGCTCGTGCGCATGCGCGATCGGCACTTCCCAGCTGCTCGTGCGCGATCTGCACTTCCAGGCTGCTCGTGCGCATGCGTGATCGGCACTTCCCGGCTGCTCGTGCGCATGCGCGATCGGCACTTCCCGGCTGCTAGTGCGCGATCTGCACTTCCCGGCTGCTCGTGCGCGATCTGCACTTCCCGGCTGCTCGTGCGCATGCGCGATCGGCACTTCCCAGCTGCTCGTGCGCGATCGGCACTTCCCGGCTGCTCGTGCGCGATTGGCACTTCCCGGCTGTTCGTGCGCATGCGCGATCGGCACTTCCCGGCTGCTCGTGTGCGATTGGCACTTCCCGGCTGCTCATGCGCATGCGTGACCGGCACTTCCCGGCTGCTCGTGCGCGATCGGCACTTCCCGGCTGCTCGTGCGCATGCGCGATCGGCACTTCCCAGCTGCTCGTGCGCATGCGCGATCGGCACTTCCCGGCTGCTCGTGTGCGATCGACACTTCCCGGCTGCTCGTGCGCATGCGCGATCGGCACTTCCCAGCTGCTCGTGCGCGATCGGCACTTCCCGGCTGCTCGTGCGCGATCGGCACTTCCCGGCTGCTCGTGCGCGATCGGCACTTCCCAGCTGCTCGTGCGCGATCGGCACTTCCCGGCTGCTCGTGCGCGATCGGCACTTCCCGGCTGCTCATGCGCATGCGTGACCGGCACTTCCCGGCTGCTCGTGCACGATCTGCACTTCCCGGCTGCTCGTGCACGATCTGCACTTCCCGGCTGCTCGTGCGCGATCGGCACTTCCGGCTGCTCGTGCGCGATCGGCACTTCCCAGCTGCTCGTGTGCGATCGGCACTTCCCGGCTGCTCGTGCGCGATCTGCACTTCCCGGCTGCTCGTGCGCGATCGGCACTTCCCGGCTGCTCGTGCGCATGTGCGATCGGCACTTCCCAGCTGCTCGTGCGCATGCGCGATCGGCACTTCCCGGCTGCTCGTGCGCGATCGGCACTTCCCGGCTGCTCGTGCGCATGCGCGATCGGCACTTCCCAGCTGCTCGTGCGCGATCGGCACTTCCCGGCTGCTCGTGCGCGATCGACACTTCCCGGCTGCTCGTGCGCGATCGGCACTTCCCGGCTGCTCATGCGCATGCGTGACCGGCACTTCCCGGCTGCTCGTGCGCGATCGGCACTTCCCGGCTGCTCATGCGCATGCGTGACCGGCACTTCCCGGCTGCTCGTGCACGATCTGCACTTCCCGGCTGCTCGTGCGCGATCGGCACTTCCCGGCTGCTCGTGCGCGATCGGCACTTCCCGGCTGCTCGTGCGCATGCACGAACGGCACTTCCCGGCTGCTCGTGTCACTTGCTGACTGCGCTTGCGCGAACAGCGTTTTCCAGACGCTCATGCACAATCGGAGCTTGCCGGTCGCACGTGAGCAAGAGCAGCCAGCGGGACAGAATATGGTGTAGCTATAATTAGTTTACTGCTCTATTACTCTGAGGTTTGTATTACAATTAGCTATCTGTTTTGGACGTTATTTGTTCATACCTGTACCGTTACCCATCACATTTGGGGATTTTAGCATGCACTGAGGTGCATTTTTATAGTGTTTCGTCGTTTTTATAATATACTATTAAAGTTTTTGTTATTTTTCTTTGAGAGTTACCTTTAGGCGGTGCATCCTCTGCAAGGATTTGGCTAATATTAAGCCAGTTACTAGTGGACAATATACGGTCATTGTCACCTACCTTGAGTGCAACAATAGGGGGCTATTTGTAATCTTCGGATTATTTGTGTCTTTTTGCCTTGTTATTTCTCCCTTGCACCAGGTAGACTCTTGTTTGCTATTGTATATGTATGTGTGTCTGGTGTAGCGACGTGCCCCTTGTGTAATAGTTCCAACAGACTGCTCATGGTCCCAAGGCTCAACAAAGTATCCGACCGCTCCTCCTTCTCTTACCGTGCACCCCAAAACTGGAACAACCTACCGGAGACTCTCACAGCCGCCACCAGTCTAAGTTCTTCACAACTAAAGCTGTCTCACAGTTTAATCTGGTCTGTAACTGTTACATATGCCCATAATATATATTATCTTTACATGAACAGTTAATGTCTTTATATATAATGTATAACCTCGGTTCATTTAATGTACCCGTGTATTGTTATTATATCTCTGTACCCAGGACATACGCGAGAACGAGAGGTAACTCTCACTGTGTTTTCTCGCTGGGAATTTTTTTTATAAATACATTAATTAAATATTCTTATATCGCCACGTCGTGGCTGACACCTCACAACCGGGGACTGGCACAACTGGTGTGTGCAAAATATGTTAATTAACCACGTCTTGGTGAGTGTGTGTGTGTGTATTTAACATCAAGATACCAGGATTCAATAGTAGGATTAAGAATATGCAACCATCTTCAAGAATACCATAACTTATTTGGTAAGTTATACCTGTGTATAAATATATACATTATTTAGGTTTTGCTGGATGAAAAGGTGACTAAAAACCCTCCACCGTATAGCATATAAAAATATTACTTGTGAGCACATTCACATGTCTTAGACAGGTCTGCAACCCTGCCTTTCAACCATTATCACCTAGCATACAGCGCTTCCACTGCAGCAAGGGATTCTGGGAAATGACATGCAAATGAGCACACAGTGCCACCTTTTGAAACACACACACACACACACACACACACACACACACACACACACACACACACACACACACACACATACACATATATACACATATATATACAAAAACAATGAAGTAGTGCTACAACTTTTACCTAGTGTGTGTGTATATATATATATATACATACATACATGTGATAGCTAGGTAAAAAACCAGTATAAAGGTGTCATTATATTGCACAGTATATATAACAACTGTGAAAACCTAAAACTATATATATTGACCTATAACAACAACAATAAAAATAATTAGGTGTTAAATAAAATATTCAAAAAAAATAATAAAAAAAATAAAAATAGAGCAATATAAAATAAAAAAGATAAAGTCCAGAGGATAATAGCGGATCCGGAATGGAGCAAGCTGCAGTTTCAGAAGTGATGTTGCCACACCTGAATATCTAAGAGAAAAAAAGAAGCGCAAGCTCCATAGTGTGATACTGTATGAGTTAGTTTTAATGTTGCAAAAATATAAAAGGCACCTTGGACATGCACTCACAAGAGGACTAGAATAAAACAGCATTTGTGAGATAAATCTCAGTAGTAGTGACGTCACCGTGGAAGTTGACAGCAGTCCCAATCGCTGGTAAGACAGGGAGCCCCAGTCAGATATACGCTGAATCTGAGGGGGATACACAGAGTGCCAGAGTGCTGGATAATAGAGGACACTCGAGACCCTCCACCGCAGGAGCCTCAATGCAGTCCCAATTGGACTCCACCACACCACAAGTTACCCGTGTCGGGTTGGAGGGGAAGGTACTTTGCTTCACGCTGCGGCAGGAGTGTCCGAAAACCACCAAGATCCCACAGCAGTTTCAGTAGTTCAGTGTGTGCTTGTCTCCTCGTGGATTTGTGAGCGGACTGTGGTGACGTCAATGCGCAAAACGTGGCGTCCTGACGCGTTTCGTCACGTGCTGTGACTTCATCAGGACTCTGGCAGTGTGTGTATCCCCCTCAGATTCAGCGTATATCTGACTTGGGCTACCTGTCTTACCAGCGATTGGGACTGCTGTCTACTTCCACGGTGACGTCACTACTACTGAGATTTACTGTTTTATTCAAGTCCTCTTGTGCGTGCATGTCCAAGAAAGCCTTTTTTATTTTTGCAACATTAAAACTAATTCATACAGTATCACGCTATGGTCTATCTCTCTTCTCTCTCTCTCTCTCTCTCTCTCTCTCTCTCTCTCTCTCTCTCTCTCTCTCTCTCTTTCTCTCTCTCTCTCTCTCTCTCTCTCTCTCTCCCACAGATTAGAAATCCCGCTAAAAAAAGGGAGCAAAATATACAACCCGGCACAAGAAGATAGGCTTGCACATCACATCACTCTCCGCCCCTTGCACCTCACATTACTGCCCCCCCCCTGCATCACCCCCGGCCCCCACCACATCACCCCCCGGCCCCCACCACAGACTGTCACACACACACACACACAGTGTCACACACACACACACACACACAGACAGGAGTAAGAGGCAGTGTAACACACACACACAGTGTAACACACACACACAGTGTAACACACACACACACACAGTGTCCCACACACACACACACAGTGTCACACACACAGTGTCGCCCCCCCACACACAGTGTTACACACACACACACACACACACACAGTGACACACACAGTGACACACACACACACACGTCACCTCTCCTTCCGTCCGCCGCCATCTTACTCCGCGAGGGAGGAAGGGGGTCCTTCCGGGCGCCGCCATCTTAGGCGCCGCGTGTCCACTGCCTGTCGGAGCACCTGGGGGGAGGTGAGTGCAGCACCGGGGGGGAGGTGAGCGGAGCACCGGGGGGGAGCTGAGCGGAGCACCGGGGGGGAGAGCTGAGCGGAGCTGCGGGGGGGAGAGCTGAGCGGAGCTCCGGGGGGGAGAGCTGAGCGGAGCACCGGGGGGGGAGCTGACACGGGGAGAGGAGGAGAGCGCGGGGGCGCGCGGCGCGTGCTTGAGAGCCGTGGGGGGTGTCCCGGACGCTCGCTCCGCTCCCCCACTGACTGTAGCAGCGCCGGGGGGGGGGTGTGTGAAAGCGGGGCAAACAGGGAGACACGGGGAGAGGAGGAGGTGCGCGCGGGTCACGATGACTTGGAGGGTGTGTGTGTGTGTGTGTGTGTCGTCACTCCGCCTCAGGCCAATGAGAGGTGCGGGGGCGGGCAGCCCAAGGGACCAATGAGATTTCCCCTAGGGACACAGGAAGATGCAGACAGGCATACCGTGCTTTCACTAATATAAAAAGATAGATATCTATTAAATAAAATGGTCTTTTAGTTGAACATTTTGGCCAAATTGTTGTAAGCCCCTGAGCCACTACACGGCAGACCACATCTCAAGGGTCCCTAACACTAATATAAATTCTTAATAACCTGTGCATTACCAGGAAGAATGATTTATAATAAATCTGTCAAAATTAGTTGCATAGTTTATTATAAATCACTCTTCCTGGTAATGCACAGGTTATTAAGAATTTATATTAGTGTTAGGGACCCTTGAGATGTGGTCTGCCGTGTAGTGGCTCAGGGGCTTACAACAATTTGGCCAAAATGTTAAACTAAAAGACCATTTTATTTAATAGATATCTATACATATATATTTAGGCACTGTACCGTGTATGAGTTTCACCGGATGTGCTAAAAACTGAGCTCTGTCTGTGTTTTATGTTCTGTCTCTGGTTTTAAATATATATTGCCATGCTCAGTAGCACTCCTCTGTGACACTTATATGCTTATATATATGTTGTGGTTATTTTGGGGGTTCAATATGAGCTTGTAGGTGTCCTGTATGTTTTATAGATCTTTTCTATCCTGCAGACTCACTTGATAAAACAGAAAAGGTATTCCTGACAACTTGTATCAAATGAGCCACCGGTCGAAGCACAAGAAGATGCTAGACTAATTACGAAATGAAATTAAGCTCAAATTTCTATTACTCGGAAGCATTGGTTATGATAAGGTGTATATATCTAATACAGTTTATGTATATTACGGAGTGTTAACTAAAGTGGCATACATGTAATTTGGACCTACCTAATAAAAAGATTGAAACAAAAACAAAAAACGGATTCTTTATTTTATAGCAGTGATCAATATAAATGATATTATTATTCATTATTTTTTACAACGGAATTAAACTGAGGTAGAAAATAAATATGATAAATACACTGTAATGTACAATTGTGCGCGTTTAAATAAAGTTTTGCGCATCAATTTGCCTGAGTCACGCGTCGCCAGCTTCTTCATTGCCTTTTATTGGTCGAATAAAAAAGCAAGCCAGTCAATTGTAGCGAGGCTTGGAACGCAGCATGCCGAGACACACAGCTGCCCAATGACGCGCAAGCAGGGATTTCAAGGTGACACGCAACAACGTTTTGGCACGCACAACTACCAGGAACCGGAAGTGAGGGCGCGAACTGCCCACTCACACTAACGCGCATCACCGGAAGTGGCTTCTACACCTGAGAGTGTCCCTAGAAACAGCGCCACGTCGCTGTAGAGCGCCTCGGGTTCCGGCAGCAGCGATCACCCCGGGAAGTACAGGCCGCACGTCACACAGGGATCGCAGCAGGTTTTTAGCCCGGACACTTTCCTGCAGCCATGATCCGGCTCCTGCTGCTCTTCCTCAGCCAGGGCTTCCTCCTTCCGGGGGCCGGAGCCATCTCCTTCTACCTACCCCCCCAGGGCAAAAAGTGTCTGAAGGAGGAAATCCATAAAGATGTGCTGGTGACCGGGGAGTATGATGTGACCGAGCAGACGGGGCTAACGTCACACCTTAGGGTATATATATATATGACTAGTGTGTGTGTGTGATGTATACAGTAATATACATATACTGTGGGTGTGGTACAGTATATAATGTTGTACTGTATGTCATGTTCTTAATATTTAAAATACTATATATATATATGTATGTGGTGATTACCTACTCTTTAATCTCATCTGAGCAAATGTCAGCGACCAACCTCACACTGATGATACCCATCAAGGTTGAAACATGTCTGTGAGTGGGTTTACTGACTTTCCATCTCCCAAGCCCTTGCTTAAAAGCTGTGTCTAAAGCAGCATGCATTGGCTAAGGGTTGCTCATGTAATGTGAGCATGAGATAAAAGGTGGCACTGTGTGCTCATTTGCATGTCATTTCCCAGAATCCCTTGCTGCAGTGGAAGTGCTGTGTGCTGGGTGATAATGGTGAAAGACAGGGTTGCAGACCTGTCTAAGACATGCACATGAATATACAGGAATATTTACAGTTGCTTTATGCTTTACTGTGGAGGGTTTTAGTCACTTTTTTTACCCACCATAACCTTAACTTACACCTGCTGTATAGACCAAAGTCTCTGAATGTCTCTCTGCGATATAATCCTGGATGGCCCTCCGCCGACTGAAACTTAACATGTCAAAGACGGAGCTCCTCTTACTTCTTACCAAGCCTGGCCCTACTGCCCCCATCTATATTACTATTGGGAATACTATCATACACCCAGTATCACAAGCACGCTGCCTAGGGGTCACATTTGCCTCCTCCCTCAAATTCTCACCTATTGTGTTTTTTCCCCGTAACATTGCAAAGATTCCTCCTTTCCTCTGTAATATTACAAAGATACATCCTTTCCTCTGTAATATTACTAAGATACACCCTTTCCTCTGTTGCTCTACTGCTAAAACTCTAACACAGACCCTCATTTTCTCTCTTCTTGTCTATTGAAACTGCCTGCTGTCCATCATTCTTGCCTCTCACTGTCTCCCATACAATCTATCCTAAATGCTGCTAGAATCACTCTACTCTTTCCTAAATCTGTCTCGGTGTCTCCTGGTGAAATCCCTCTCCTGGCTTCCTATTAAATCCTGTATGTACAAAATTCTCATCCTCTTTTAAAGTTTTACACTCTTCTGCCCCTCCTTACATCTCAGCCCTAATTTCTCGCTATGCACCATCCCGACTCTTGCGTTCTGCCCAAGGATGTCTTCTCTCTACCCCCTTTGTAACTGAAGCCCTCTCCCGCCTTAAACCTTTCTCACTGAGTGCCCCACACCTCTGGAATGCCCTTCCCCTCAATACCCGACTAGCACCCTGTCTATCCACCTTTAAGACTTCTCTTCAAACACACCACCTTAGCGAAGCATATTGGTAGCTCCGTGGGTAACACCATACATCGACCGTGGCCCTTTGCAAACTCGCCAGAACACCTTCCTACTGTCTCATTTGTTCCTACTTGCCACTTAGATTGTTTGCTCTTCGGGGCAGGGACTCCTTTTCCTATTGTTGCTTTCATGTCTGAAGCTCTTATTCCCATTATGTATTATATTATTATGTCACGTATCGCTGCTGTGAGGCGCTATGTACATGGTGATATATGTGTGTGTGTGTGTGTGTGTGTGTGTGTGTGTGTGTGTGTGTTTACAGTTGATATATAGATAGATATAGATATACATGTGATAATGACACTTCTGTCCCCTCCCCTCACACAGGTGACAGACTCCGCTGGTCACATCCTGTACTCTAAGGAGGAGGCGAAGAAGGGGAAATTTGCCTTCACCACTGATGACTACGATGTGTACGAGGTCTGCTTTGAGAGCAAGGCTGTATCCGGTCAGTGTCCGTTAATGACCAGTCACTGGCCCTCCGTGGGACTGACCCTTTAACCCATTAAACACGTCCCTGTCATTAGGTCACTTTGCGCCTCCGTGGGACTGACCCTTTAACCCATTAAACACGTCCCTGTCATTAGGTCACTTTGCGCCTCTGTGGGATTGACCCTTTACCCATTAAACGCGTCCCTGTCATTGGGTCACATTGTTCCCTCACCGGACTGACCCTTTAACACCCTGAACATGTCACTGATCTGTTCCTTGTCACAGGTACCTTCCGATTCACTGACCAGCTGATCACACTTGATGTCAAACACGGGGTGGAGGCGAAGAATTACGAGGACGTAAGTGTTGCCTCTCGCAGGGCGCCCACTTAATCCTGGTCACTCCCAGCTCTGCCCTCTGCAGTAAGATCACTCTGCAAAGCCGTGCTGGCCTCCGTGGCAGTGAAGGAAAAGTGATTTCCCCTCCCTCATCCACCCCCCCCCCCCCCCCCCCCCACAGGTCAAGTTTTCAATCAGAGGCTCAGTCTTTGGGATATCCTGAAAACCTGACCTGTTGGGAGGGGAGAAGGACGGGAGCCGAGCCCCCCCTGGATAAACTGGCAGGAGGTTGTCAAAGAAACCTAATAGATTTTTGTTTCTGACTGGGTGACTAAGGTAATGGATCAGGGTGGAGCAGTAGATTTTAGTGAGGCCAGTGCCACTGTCCCTCAGACTAATATACACGTTGCAGTGCTTGGGATTGGGCAGTAAGAGGGTAGAATGGGGATCTGCTGGGATCTGTGCTCTTTTTTATATGTTTATTAGTGATAATACACACAGTTTTGGAGGGGAAAGTGTATTTCTGCACATGACACACAGATTTGCAGCAGGGTGACACTCCAGGCGGGGTAAAGGAAATGACCAATGATTTAGGCAGATTACAGGTATAAAGGCGCTATAATGTCCCCTACTATAAGGGAAAGGGTCATGGGGGACATTATTTCATGTGACTTAAAGTAGGCAGCAATGGGGAAAGCCAGCTGGGTGTTGGGGTGTATAGGGAGAGGTATTAGCAGCAGTATGTTGGGGTGTATAGGGAGAGGTATTGGCAGCGGGATGTTAGGGTGTATAGGGAGAGGTATTAGGAGCCGGGTGTTAGGGTGTGTAGGGAGAGGTATTAGCAGCAGGGTGTTGGAGTGTATAGGGAGAGGTATTAGCAGCAGGGTGTTGGAGTGTATAGGGAGAGGTATTAGCAGCGGGATGTTAGGGTGTATAGGGAGAGGTATTAGCAGTGGGATGTTGGGGTGTATAGGGAGAGTTATTAGCAGCGGGATGTTAGGGTGTATAGGGAGAGGTATTAGCAGCGGGATGTTGGGGGGTATAGGGAGAGGTATTAGCAGCGGGATATGGGGTGTATAGAGAGAGGTATTAGCAGTGGGATGTTAGGGTGTATAGGGAGTGGTATTAGCAGCGGGATGTTAGGGTATATAGGGAGAGTTATTAGCAGCAGGGTGTTAGGGTGTATAGGGAGAGGTATTAGCAGCGGGGTGTTAGGGTGTATAGGGAGAGGTATTAGCAGCGGGATGTTAGGGGGTATAGGGAGAGGTATTAGCAGCAGGGTGTTAGGGTGTATAGGGAGAGGTATTAGTAGCAGGTGTTAGGGGGTATAGGGAGAGGTATTAGTAGCGGGATGTTAGGGTGTATAGGGAGAGTTATTAGCAGCAGGGTGTATAGGGAGAGGTATTAGCAGCGGGGTGTTAGGGTGTATAGGGAGAGGTATTAGCAGCGGGATGTTAGGGGGTATAGGGAGAGGTATTAGGAGCCGGGTGTTAGGGTGTATAGGGAGAGGTATTAGCAGCAGGGTGTTAGGGTGTATAGGGAGAGGTATTAGCAGCAGGGTGTTAGGGTGTATAGGGAGAGGTATTAGCAGCGGGTGTTAGGGGGTATAGGGAGAAGTATTCGCAGCGGGGTGTTAGGGTATATAGGGAGAGATATTAGTAGCAGGATGTTAGTGTGTATAGGGGGAGGTATTAGCGGCAGGGTGTTAGGGTGTATAGGGAGAGGTATTAGGAGCAGGGTGTATAGGGAGAGGTATTAGGAGCAGGGTGTTAGGGTGTATAGGGAGAGGTATTAGCAGCGGGTGTTAGGGTGTATAGGGAGAGGTATTAGCAGCGGGTGTTAGGGTGTATAGGGAGAGGTATTAGGAGCGGGATGTTAGGGTGTATAGGGAGAGGTATTAGGAGCGGGATGTTAGGGTGTATAGGGAGAGGTATTAGCAGCAGAAAGAGTGATGACACTTTATAGATCTTTGTTGAGACCTCACGAGTTCTTTGTTCAATTCAGGAGACCAGATCTCTGGAAGAATATCACTAAATTAGAGGCTTGCTGTGAGGGGTTTCTGAAATGGTGCCTGGTCTGTAAAGCTGATCAGGAAATACTTAAGAATCTATCTGTTTATCTTTATATTTTCTCTCAAAAACAAGACACCGCGCACCAGAAATGAATGTAATATGTGTACTATAAACCACACAACAAATACGTGAACTTACATGTAAGGAAATTAAAGTGAGATCCACATAGTCCAAGTGAGAGCTGGGCGTCAATGATGTAAATCTGCCAGGACGCCGTGCTCCAAGTCCCGGACTGCCTGCTCGATCTGAAGGGGGGAGGGGAGAGGGGGGAGGGGGAAAAGGGGAGGGGGAAAAGGAAAAGGGGAGAGGGGAGGGGGGGGAGGGGGAAGAGGGGAGGGGGAAGAGGGGAGGGGGAAGGGGGGAGAGGGGAGAGGGGAGAGGGGAGAGGGGGACAGGAGCAAAGCATATTTCAGAGAGCCGTGTGAGAAGAGCTGACGCTCTGAAGCTTGAGGGTGTCGGGGTGGTGAGAGGAAGTACTACTTCACAGGTGGTGGATTTGTTGAACGGCCTCCCAGCAGAGGTGGCAGAGACGATTACGATAATAAATGTAATGTTATCTGAGGTGGGACAGCAGATTAAATGGTGGACGGGGGAGGGGGTCCATCTGTTTTTTTTTCTCTTTCCTTCCCCCCTTTCTCTTCCTCCCCCCCCGATACTTAATTTTCACTCATCAATACACTCACCATCTTCACCCTAATAATGTCATTATTTAGAAAAGCCGTTGCTAAAGATGGCGGAGCCCTTCCAGCCCCTGGTGGCTGCGTTTGCCTTTCCGTGCTTACTGTATGATTTCTCTTCCTCCCGGGCAACCAGCTGGCGAAGGCGGAGAAGCTGAAGCCGCTGGAGGTGGAGCTGAGACGCTTGGAAGATCTGTCCGACTCCATCGTAAAAGACTTTACATACATGAAGCAGAGAGAAGAGGAGATGAGGGACACGAACGGTGAGGGGGGGTAGAGGCGAGGGACACGAATGAGGGGGAGAGAGGCGAGGGACACGAATGAGGGGGAGAGAGGCGAGGGACACGAATGAGGGGGAGAGAGGCGAGGGACACGAATGAGGGGGAGAGAGGCGAGGGACACGAATGAGGGGGAGAGGCGAGGGGCCACGAACAGTGAGGGGGGGGAAAGGCGAGGGGCCACGAATGGTGATGGGGGGGGGGGGGCAAAGGAAGGCGAGGGGCCATGAACGTTGAAAGGGGAGGAAAGGCTAGGGACACGAATGGGGGGGGGGGGGGGGAAGGCGAGGAACACAAATGGTGAGGGGGAAGGTGAGGAACACGAAGGGTGAGGGGGGAAGGTGAGGAACACGAAGGGTGAGGGGAAGGCGAGGAAAACGAATGGTGAGGGGGAGGAAAGGCGAGGAAAACGAAGGGTGAGGGGAGGGGGGGAAGGCGAGGAACACAAATGGTGAGGGGGGAGGCTTGGGACACGAACGGTGAGGGAGGGGTGGGTGGAGAGAGGAGAGGGACACGAATGTTGAGTGGGGGGAAGAGGTGAGAGGGACACGAATGTTGAGGGGGGGAAGAGGCGAGAGGGACACGAATGTTGAGGGGGGAAATCATGGCCACGGTTTGGGGAAGAGGAAGGGAGTATGTGTGCCCCCCCCGTGCTTCTCACCCCCTCTTTCTTTCCAGAATCCACCAGTCTGCGTGTGCTTTACTTCAGCGTGTTCTCCATGTTCTGTCTCGTCGCTCTCGCTACCTGGCAGGTCTTCTACCTGCGGCGGTTCTTCAAGTCAAAGAAACTAATCGAGTGAGGAGGAGGTCGTGGTGAGAAGGCGAAGATGCCATGGGCCGCACAGCCTACCATCCCACCCGGGGGCTACCCAGTGCCAGGGGCCACCCAGCCCACCATCCCACCCGGGTGCTACCCAGTTCTATGGACAACCCAGCCCACCCTCACCCACCAGGGTGCCACCCAGCTCACCCTCCCCACCAGGGGGCCACCCAGCGCTATTTTATATGGGCTCCTGGTTATGGGATTTTGGGTTCAGTGTGGGGGAGTGTTTAATCACTCAGCACTGTAAGGGTTAAAGCAGACTGAGTATTAACCCCTCCTCTGCCAGTGAACCCTGCAATTCAGTGTCCATTTCTCTGTCAGGGTGTGTGTATCCTATCTCCTACCTCCTCTGACGTCTTTTCTCTTTCCTTCCCTCCTCATACACTCTTGCTCCCCCCTCTATCCCTCTCCTTCTTGCTCTCCCGCCCTTCTTGCTCCCCCCTCCTCCTCTTTCCTTTGATCTCTCTCTGCCCCTCTATCCCTCTCCCTTCTTGCTCTCCCCCTCTATCCCTCTCCTTTCTTGATTTCCCCCCCCCCCCCCCGTGCTCTCCCCATCTATCCATCCCTTGCTCTGCCCCTCTATCCTCTCCCTTCTCGCTCTCCCCCCTCCTCCCTCTGGCCTCTCTGTCGTCACGTGTACATTCTCAAGGAACTTTCTCTGTTCTAAAGCCACTTACAGTATCTCCGATGGGGATACTGAGCCCCACAAAACAGGGACAGAGAGCGGCTTAACATGACTACTGTAGAAATCAGAAGTCCAAAAAACAATTTAACTCTTTATAGGGGTTTTGTTTAACGATCAAGGGAACAATTTGAAATAAATGGTAGAAAATGAATCTGTGTTTTTTATATTTTCTTTTAGGATTTATCTTTCAGATATGTAGGAATAAAGTGACCAAATGACAGGGATGTGGTTAAAGGGACAGTCCCACGTAGGAGCAAAGTGACCTTATGACAGGGACATGTTTAATGGGTTAAAGCAGACCTGCACAACACGCAGCTCGCCGGGCCTCGTGCGGCCGGCGGCGGCTTTCCCCCTCCTCCCTCCCGAGTCCGCTCTCCGCCTCGAGCCGAGCCCGCTCTCCCCCCCAGCCCGCTCTCAAGACTGCACGCTCTAGCAGTGCGGCACTTCCGGTGCCCGCTGCTTGCGAGCGTGCGCAGTCCTGTCTGCTCTGCCGCCGTGAGGTGCAGGGGCTGATGTGAGGTGAGGAGGTGCAGGGGGGGTGGAATGTGTGTGGTCTGCAGGGGGGGTATTGTGTGTGATGTGGAGGGTGAGTATTGTGTATGGGTGAGGGGGGAGTATTGTGTATGGGTGAGGGGGAGTTACAAACATTGATGGGTGCTGGGGGGGATATGGTAATGAGGGGTGCTGGGGGAGATATGAGGATGAGGGGTGCTGGGGGAGATATGAGGATGAGGTGCTGGGGGAGATATGAGGATGAGGGGTGCTGGGGAGATATATCAGGATGAGGGTTGCTGGGAGAGATTGAGGGGTGCTGGAGATATGATGATGGTGATTTTACCCGTGCGGCCCGAATCTGTATTCCTTGGAGCAGTTCGGCCCTTCTTACTTGACAAGTTGTGCAGGCCTGGGTTAAAGGGTCAGTCCCACGTAGGAGCAAAGTGACCTAATGACAGTGATGTGTGTAATGGGTTAAAGGGTGAGTCTTGTATTATTTCTGAAGATCTTTTGATCAATGTATAATGACCAGATAGCAAAAAGGTTATGGGAGAGAGTGTGATGAGCACTTGGGAATAATATATGGGGATATAAGAAAGAGATGACATACAAACACATCACACCTAATATAGCCTTATTTACAATGCTTGTCACAGGCAGTTATAGATTATTCATCAGATCTCGTGTAGAGTCCTGTGTTCTGGAGGTTCCATCTCCACAAGGATATAGGGTGGTGGCGTTACCATGTTCTAGATCATTGCTCAGAGCTGGTCTATATTCCTGTGTCCAGTTCTAGAGGTCACATCACTTTACAGATCATATGCCTCCTCTAGTGTTCTTTGGTCCTCGTTTGGCGTTTAAAACTGTTAAACCACTTTAAGGGATCCATACTAAAGTAGATAAAAAGCAAAACGATACCCGCTCATTTGGATGCTATTACCCAGAATCCATTGCGGCCAGGCAGTTTCTGAGGACCTGTCTCATGGCTGTGCTTGTAAGTGGTCTGCTTTACCATTGCTGTGCCCAGTTCTGGAAGTCGCGTCTCCATCTCGCACCTTCCACATCCTTCCGTGACCATTTCTGGCACTATAGCAGGAAGGCGATCAGAGACGGTGAGCTGCACTGAGGTCTCCGTCCGTAATGGAAACTTCATCGGTGTAGAATAACGGGAAAATTGAAGTATATTTACTCACGGGAATGTGTATCCCGGGGCGCGCGTAGTCGGAGCCTGCCGCGGCTGCAATGCCCGTGTCACTGCGCCTCACATCGGCACATATCCACAGGCGGGAAGCCTGTTAAGGTTGAAATAAAAGTATGTCGTGGTGTCGCCATAACAGCCCTGAGACTAACTCTGCTAATACCACAACACTGTGTATTTATACGTTAAAGCAGCTACTATATATGGGAATGAACACGAGAGCGATTAATACGCTTGGATAACTACGCCACAATTCCTGCTTAATATGGGAAACTCAGAAGTGATGCACCTTGTCAGTTACGTCACCCTTTTCTGACTGAATGATCCCAAGTTCTTTATCCCTCCATCTCGTGGCTTTCTATATATCACATATTCTGTTTAGAGTTTCAGTGCCCCCAACTGGGGATATTATTATCCTCCCGGAGAAACGATATTGGTATATAGCCGTACACTGCTTACAAATAACCAGCAGATCAACAAAAGGAAAGTAACGCCTTCTCATTAAATAAAACAATATAACATACATGGATTGGAAATAATCAGCTACACATTTGCACAAAGCTAACGGAATATTTATATCGCCTCCCGGCCCTTTAAAGATGCAGTTCAGTCAATATCCTGCATGTGTGTTTTTTTTAATAAATCAGTTCTGTAGTAAGAAAAAATACTTTTAGCATTTTCTGTTTTTAAAAAAACAACTTTGAAAGACCAATTTTCTTGTATTCTATTTTAACAGCCATTTGCTAAGGCACTGCCCCTTCATGTCCTGTCACAAGCTCTGGCACACCCCTTTGTCAGCACTGCCCTCCCTCTAGCACATGTCAGTGCAGGAGTGCTCATGAATATTCATGAGCTTCCACTGACAGACTGAAGCAGAATATAAACAGATCCCTTCACTAATTATGTCACCAAATTTTGCCTATCAATACATGGAGAATGAATTGACTGGCAGCTATACAGTTCTTTAGGTAATTAGAGATTGCACACATGAAACTATTGAAGTAAAAAATAAAATAAAAAAAAGACTGAACTGCAGCTTTAAAGCAGCACCCAGCTGCCCTTTGTTTTTTATTTCCCCCCTTTAATATGTGCATCAATACAATCCCCACAATGATAAGTAATTAGCTAAGTTGCCGATCGATCCGTTCTCCTGTGATCGATCGGCGAAGATTCGGCTTGGGGGTTCACTAAATGGCGTTGGGGTTGCACGGTACGAGCATCGGGGTTGTACGGGGGCGTCAGGGTTTGCACGGAACGAATGTCGGGGTTGCTCAGTACGGGAACATGATACACTTGTATTGCTTTTATTGCTCACATGTGATGTGCGTGCGATACTCGCCACTTTCTCACGTCTTCCTGTAATTGAACGTATTACGCTATGAGAGCTGTTGGGCGCTGCTTGTTCTTCCTTCTTTTTTCTATACTCATCTAGAGTTCGTTGACAAGTCCGAGAGGTCACGTCTCCAGAAGGTTGCAGGGCGGTGGGGATGTTACCTGCGATATCATTGGGTAGACTTTATCTTGAGGGATGATAAGCTTGACACAGAGCCTGGCTGTAAGTTTGGCTCCCACACCTAGTTTGGGAATCAGTGGGAGGCTCCCCTCGTTTGGAGGGGCTTCTTTGTAATAGTGTACCAGGCCATGGGATGCACACATTGTGCGGTCAGGTATTGTATTGTATTGTATGTCTTTATTTATATAGCGCCATAAATGTACATAGCGCTTCACAGTAAGGTAAAGGATCCATATCATTTTTTACACAAGAAGTCATTGTAAGATCTCCATCTCCTCCTTTTCCCCCTCCCCCCCTCTCTCTTCTCCCCTTCCCCCTCTCTCTTCTCCCCTTCCCTTCCCTCTCGCCGTCCTTCATTCCTCACTCTGTCTCTCCCTCGCCTCTCCTCTCTCTTCCCCCTCCCCCCCCACCGTCATCACTTTCCTGTGTGGGGAGGTCTGTATTCTTACTCACAAAAACCACTATTACGTGCAGTGGTTTCATTTCCTGACCTGGATATAACTGTAAATGTGTAATCAAAATGTATCTTTAATACTAAATAACTGAGTATTACAACTAAGACAATTCTTCAAACCTCTCCATATAACCGCTCCCTATAACTCCTCCTATTACCCCATGTAACCGCTCACTATACCACCTCCTATTGCCCCATATAACCTCTCCCTATAACTCCTATTACCCAATATAATCACTCCCAATACCACCTCCTATTGCTCCATATAACCTCTCCCTATAACTCCTCCTATTACCCCATATTACCTCTCCCTATAACTCCTCCTATTGCCCCATATAACCGCTCCCTATAACTCCTATTACCCCATATAACCCCTCCTTATAACTCTCCCTATTACCCCATATTACCACACCTTATAATGCCTCCTATTGCCCCAAAAAACTCTCCCCCCTTCTCTCTTTCCTGTGCATGTAGGTGGTGGGAGGTATAGCGATGGTGTAAGATAGAGACTCATCTCTCTATTCTGTGCAGTGGTTTCATTTCCTGACCTCAATCTAAATTAAAAGGTGTGAAATTAGAATGTGCTTTATATATATTTATTTATATATTGAGCATTGCAATGAAGACATTTCTTATAACATATCTATAATCACCCTGTAATCGCACTGTATAATCGCCCTGTAATCGCACTGTATAATCACCCTGTAATCGCACTGTATAATCACCCTGTAATCGCATTGTATAATCACCCTGTAATCGCACTGTATAATCACCCTGTAATCGCACTGTATAATCACCCTGTAATCGCACTGTATAATCACCCTGTAATCGCACTGTATAATCACCCTGTAATCGCACTGTATAATCACCCTGTAATCGCGCAGTATAATCACCCTGTAATCGCACTGTATAATCACCCTGTAATCGCGCAGTATAATCGCCCTGTAATCGCACTGTATAATCACCCTGTAATCGCACTGTATAATCACCCTGTAATCGCACTGTATAATCACCCTGTAATCGCACTGTATAATCACCCTGTAATCGCGCAGTATAATCACCCTGTAATCGCGCAGTATAATCTCCCTGTAATAGCGCAGTATAATCACCCTGTAATCGCACTGTATAATCTCCCTGTAATCGCACTGTATAATCTCCCTGTAATCGCACTGTATAATCACCCTGTAATCGCACTGTATAATCACCCTGTAATAGCGCAGTATAATCACCCTGTAATCGCACTGTATAATCTCCCTGTAATCGCACTGTATAATCACCCTGTAATCGCACTGTATAATCACCCTGTAATCGCGCAGTATAATCACCCTGTAATCGCACCGTATAATCACCCTGTAATCGCACCGTATAATCACCTTGTAATCGCGCACCGTATAATCGACCTGTAATCGCGCAGTATAATCTCCCTGTAATCGCACTGTATAATCACCCTGTAATCGCACCGTATAATCACCTTGTAATCGCGCAGTATAATCTCCCTGTAATCGCACTGTATAATCACCCTGTAATCGCACCGTATAATCACCCTGTAATCGCACCGTATAATCACCCTCTAATCACGCAGTATAATCACCCTGTAATCACGCAGTATAATCACCCTGTAATCACGCAGTATAATCACCCTGTAATCACCCTGTAATCGCACTGTATAATCACCCTATAATCACCCTGTAATCTTCCGGGAATATCTGTCCTGAGTAAGGTCTCAGTTTTGCAGAGCACAGAACTCAGACACAACTCTCCCAGTACTCGGACACAAACCCTTTGCCATTCCCTCGCAGTGGTGAGAGGTGAGGCAATTGCCAGCCCCATGGTAGTTCCGGGTCCTTCCGGACTACAGGAAGGGCCCGCCAACTCTGGTGATGAGTGGGTGTCGGCTCTGGTGGATAGGGGAATAGGGAACAATCCCCTAACTGGTGCTACAAACGTCACTATGTGGTATAGGAATATGTTAAACAAATCCAGAATCCATGCAGCATGAAATGACCAATCAATCCAGGTGCACAATGAGGTGTGTAAATGAAGGCAATCTCCCTCCTATTAAAGCCCCATAAGGTAAGACCAGTGGGGGGGGGGGGGGGGGGAGGGGGAGTCTGACTGTGCTGACAAGGGCAAGTGAAGAGAAATCAACACTTACCCTGTGTGAAAGCAAAATGAAAGTATTGGGACTATGAGCGCTGCCAAACAGGGTAAGGCTGGAGGCAAGGTGCAATAAGAAAAAACTTTATTAAGGCATATGAGCCAAGATTAAAAAGACATAAAGAAAAATCCTCTGACGCGTTTCGTCCCTAGGGACTTTACCAATTACCGCCCTGTGTGAAAGCACAGGCCGCTGCCCGGCGGTCTGGATGGCGGGAGGGAGGTGAGAAGCACACTGGCAGCCGAAGGAAGTTCTGTGTAAATAAATAAATAAACTCACGAGGTCAGCTGGATCCCGGTGAGGCTTCAGTCCAGGTAAGTGCAGCAAAAGTGCAAAGAAGGGACTGATCACAGCCAGTGATAGGGCTGGAGGCAGATACCAATAAAAAAGTATTTATTTAATTAAACAGCATAACAGCAGACAGGTACAGGGTCCTCTGTCGCGTTTCTCGCCCGTCAGGGGACCCTGTATCTGTCTGCTGTTATGCTGTTTAATTAAATAAATACTTTTTTATTGGTTACCTGCCTCCAGCCCTATCACTTGCTGTGATCAGTCCTTTCTTTGAACTTTCGTAGGCTCTGGTGGGGCCGCCTGCAGAGGAGGGGGCCCGAACCAACACGAGCTCCTGGTGGCCAGCCACAGCGCCTACCAGCACCTACCGAGTTCGTCCATGAATGGCGGTGCTTCAGGTGCAACCGGATGGGGCACATGAAACGTGACTGTCCCAAGCTTCAGCAGCCCTGGGTGCAGGGGCTGGGCAACGTACCCCAGCATCCCGGGCCTGGATAGGCAGCCCAGATTATTCAGCACCTTCACCTACATTCCCAATCCCAGTCGCAGCGACCAACTCCCTTGTTCCAACTGAACCAGCTTCCCAGGTTGCCACGGTCGGGCTTGGTCCCATTGACGTCCGGATCAAGCACCTCCGACTTTGTCGCATAGCATATGAGACCCTTATCTGGTGCCACTCAGTCTGGGCAGCATGACATCTTGCCAGGATGGTTTATTGAAGTTCTCCTCCCCTACCAAGCAAGCCAACAAATGGTTTAACACCTCCATATCCTGGATTGCCTTTGAAGCTTAGGCCTTGACCCCGCTGCCTACTACAGCGTCCGCCACATGGACGAGAGCCCTCCCCTCAATGGCGCCGGGCCCGCTGCGAGGGGGGGCCGCAGCGCTGGGGCGAGAGCAGGACTCGCGTCGAGTGATACGGCACGCCCCCCGGCGGTTCAGCCAATGAGGGCGAACCTGCCGAGTGACGTCATGGCCGCGCCCCCGCCACGCCCCCCCCGGTCTCTCTTCCTGCAGTGAGCTGCAGACCAGGTAATCGGCTGCACGCGCCGCCAATCTCGCGGGTGCGCGTTGCAGCGGAGATACCGGGGCCTTAGCCTTAGAGGGTGGAGTAGCCACTCTGTCTCCCCTGCAAATGGATTTTTACCCCTATTGAACATTACTGTAACTTAAAAACATATACATCTCACCACCTTATACCTGGTGAGAGATGTACTGAACCCCACACTGGGTTCTGGGGTTTGTGGGCATATACCAGGGTACCGTGAATGTGATTCCTATCCCCTGCCTAGTCTTACTATTCTGGTCTGTGCTGAAGCAGGGAGATTTGGCGGTGAGCTGCAAACTAATTTCTAGAGAGGATTTTATCCGGTGGTCTGTGTTCCTCATGTCCTCCGGAATCTGGGGAGATTCCTGAGTACATGTTTCGGGGTAACCCGCAACACTGGCCCCCTTCTACCCAAACACACCCTGACAAAATGTTACCGTAAAATCACCCCCTGCACATCCCCGCTGGTTGGCACCCCTGAAGCGCACGCCTGGCGCATCCCGCTGGTTGGCACTCCTGGAACAGTAAAAATACACATACACCTTTATTACCAATGCAGTTACATGCCATGATTGAAGGAAACTTCATAAATCCTTAATTAAGCCCCCTGGAAGACCAATAATATCGGGGATTGGCTCCTTGACTCAAAATTTTTCGGCATATATAGACACTTTATTACAGCCTGCGGCGAAAGAACTGCCATCCTATTTAAAAGATACAACACAGGTGATACAAACACTAGATCTCATTGCATGGCAGTCTGACTATATATTGGCCACGTGTGACATCACATCACTCTACACATGCATAGATCATGTGCAGGGATGCAATGCCACACTGTACTGCTTGGAAAAATATCTGGAACTAGAAGATATGCAACAAAACTTTCTAATAGACGGGATTAGTTTTATCCTTCACCACAATGTTTTCTGGTTTGGAGGTGAATTTTATTTGCAAAAAAGAGGGACCGCAATGGGCACCAGGTTTGCTCCCAGTTATGCAAACCTTTTCCTTGGATGGTGGGAAGACCAAGTAATCTGGCCCAACAAGGAATGGGAGGCAAACCTGGTGCTCTACAAACGCTACATTGATGATATTATCATCATATGGAAGGGCGACTCGAATCATTGCAAACCTTTTTTTCTAGCATCAACTCAAATAATTTAAATTTAAATTTTACGTACAATACGAGCACAGTGGAGGGGATATTTTTAGATTTAGACATTTTTATCGAATTAGGAATGATCCACACTAGAACACATTTTAAAGCAGTCAACTGCAACAATTTTATCAAGGCAAACAGCTGCCACAAGAAAACTTGGCTGGAGAATGTTCCCTATGGGGAGTTTAGACGCATGAAGCGGAATTGCACAAAGCAGAGTGACTATGAAAAACAAATAATACCAATGAAGGAGAAATTCCTGGAGAAAGACTATAAAGCACAGACAATTGACAATGCAATAAAAAAGGTAGGGGATATAAATAGAAAAGACATGTTAGTGTATAAAGATAAGAAGACTAATAGCCACTCAGATGCTTTTATTCCTTTTATTACAACTTTTAGCACAAACTCAAGACAGATAGAAGGGATTTAAAAAAAAACACTGGCATATTTTAAAACAAGATGATTTCTTAAAAGAGGTCATTGGGGATAAACCTGCCGTAATCTTTTCTAAAGCCCCAAACATTAAGCAAAAGCTAGTACCCAGTTTTTTGCCCCCCAAAAATACAAACTGTTGGCTAGATAACCTATCTAAGGGTTTTAAAAAGTGTCTTAAGTGTAAGGCGTGGAAGAACAATGCCTCCACTAGCAGCAAAACCACTTCCTTTAGCTGCACTGTATCCACTGTAGACTTTGCAATAAAATCACACATTACTTGTGACAGTAAAGGTGTGGTATATGTACTACAATGTGGGTGCAATCTACAGTATGTAGGCAGAACAATACGCAAATTAAAAACAAGAGTGGGAGAGCATATAAGAAACATAACTAAAGGTTTAGAGACCCATAGTGTCTCAAACCATTATAGAACTAAACATAATAAAAACCCGTCCTGTTTAAAATTTTATGGCATTGAAAAAGTGGATGCAGAGTGGAGGGGAGGAGATTATATTAAAAAGATTAACAAAAGTGAATCCTTTTGGATTTTCACTCTCCAAACCCTAGGACCAAAGGGTCTAAATTTGGAAATGGAAGTGTCTGCCTTCCTCTGAACCCCCGTAACTATTCCAGCGTTACACAATTCACCACTTGAGTTAGAAACTCTCTTTGTCCATATAAGAATTCATAAGTTATAAACACACATAATGCTACATAATAAAACATAAAGAAATACTAGAGGTCCAACTAGCTTATGTCTCTAAGATCGCCACAAATAATTCTCATAACGTTTGCCAAATTGTAACTTTTGTAATATCTGTTATTAGGTTTATGTGAAAATCTCCCTACAATTGTGCAAACTTGTGACATTCTCAAAAAACTTGGGACCGCAGTGAGAGTTAAATGCCTGCAAGAATTTTATTACTACTAGTGACACACCTTCAAATCCTATTCATCAATCAAATTTTAATTGCATAAGCAAGGAACTATCACTTTACATTTTTATCCACATCGTATGTGCTACAATTCAGCAATTTTTAAGTCCACTTGCTAGGTACTAACACTTATTGAATTAAATCAATTATAAACCATCCCTAGAATTGACAACCCAAATTAGTCTATACAATTTTGAGTCTATCTCAAAGTGATCATCTTCATCTTTAGGGATAAGTAATCCCCAGCAGAATGTCTGCAGTTTTTAAGTTTGCCATTTGTTTAAAGGAAGGCATTAAGAGGAAACAATTTTTTTTATATGTTAATGTACAATTTATATTATGCCCAAGATGCTTATACGCTTCACAGTTGTGATAAGAAAGGGTCTGTAGAGCATTTTGACACTAATAAGGCTGCCTGTTAACAACCAGCGAATCCACAGCTAAGTGTCAATTGTTGAAGGTATAAAGGACTGCTGCTACCCCGGATATGCCTACGTCACTGAGGAAGCTAATGCGAAACGCGTCTGACGGTTTTTGGTCATCACAGGCCACCGTAGGGAGGAAGTTGGATTGCCAGTTTTGGCCAGCATCTCGCCGGGAGCGCATGCGCATGCGCGAAGGACCGGGGGCTGTGTAAGGAGTGTGCAGGGAAGAAAGCAGACGAAGGAGGACCCAGCCCGTGCACAGGCGTTAGGAAACCTACCCTGCCGTTTGCTGAACCGTACACACTATCCAGAAGACACCTCCAACTGGAAACAGTCTACACATGACAACCCATCTCTGAGAGGGACGCTCTGTGGAGTCTGGATCCATCTCCTCCCTATGCCAAAAACTTTTGGCCGCTTGTGAGTTTTAATCTCTATTTTTTGTATGGTATTAAACGTTATTACACTATTTTTTCCCTTTTTCTTATTCTCTGAGGCGTCATCAGGGGGTTTCCCCTCACCCCCAACCCACCCTCCACCCAGAGGAGTAGTCATCTGATCAAGACCAGATACCTAGTGTGAGTGTGTCTCCTCCCCTATTTTATTCCCCTAAAATCAAGGTATATATGTATGTTGAACTTTCCCTCATTGTGGCCCCCCTCTCTCTTTTATTTTCTACGTCCATATATGTCCTGGGGCCACAAGCAGAAGAACGCGCCTGAGGATTCCTCCCCTTTTCCCTTCTATACATGCCATGATTGGGTTGAAAAGCTGACAATTACAATGCCCCCACATGGCTCAGGGGCACCCGGGCATAATACCTTTATTGCTGGCCTGGGTATCCCTTCACCGTCACAATACCCGCTCCCTATATCCCATGGTATTGCCCTATATACCCGCTCCCTATACCCCCTGATATTGCCCCATATACCCGCTCCCTATACCCCCTGATATTGCCCCATATACCCGCTCCCTATACTCCCTGGTATTGCCCCATATACCCGCTCCCTATACCCCCTGATATTGCCCCATATACCCGCTCCCTATACCCCCTGATATTGCCCCATATACCCGCTCCCTATACTCCCTGGTATTGCCCCATATACCCGCTCCCTATACCCCCTGATATTGCCCCATATACCCGCTCCCTATACCCCCTGATATTGCCCCATATACCCGCTCCCTATACTCCCTGGTATTGCCCCATATACCCGCTCCCTATACCCCCTGATATTGCCCCATATACCCGCTCCCTATACCCCCTGATATTGCCCCATATACCCACTCCCTATACCCCCTGTTATTGCCCCATATACCCGCTCCCTATACCCCCTGGTATTGCCCTCTCTCCTGTGTGTATAAATGGATGGGCAGGCAGGGAGTGGCTCGGTGAGTCAAACACACTGAGTGACACTGAGAGTTTGTAGCAGGGGAAATGGTTCAATTCCCGGTGTCGGCTCCTTGTGACCTTGGGCAAGTCACTTTATCTCCCTGTGCCTCAGGCACCAAACACATAGATTGTAAGCTCCACGGGGCAAGGACTGTGTCTGCATAATGTATCTGTAAAGCGCTGCGTATAACTAGCAGCGCTATACAAGAACATGCTTTATTATTATTATTAAAGGAAAGTTGGAGCCCCCCTGCAAACAGTAGGAAACAATGGGACACACTCTCGCAGTTTCTCGTTTTTTCGCCTGTTCGCAGGGTGCTCCAGCGTCCCTTATTCTGCCTGTCCGCAGGGTTCTCCAGCGTCCCTTTGCTGCCTGTTCACAGGGTGCTCCAGCGTCCCTTATCCTGCCTGTTCGCAGGGTGCTCCAACGTCCCTTATCCTGCCTGTTCGCAGGGTGCTCCAGCGTCCCTTTCCTGCCTGTTCGCAGGGTGCTCCAGCGTCCCTTATCCTGCCTGTTCGCAGGGTGCTCCAGCGTCCCTTATCCTGCCTGTTCGCAGGGTGCTCCAGCGTCCCTTATCCTGCCTGTTCGCAGGGTGCTCCAGCGTCCCTTATCCTGCCTGTTCGCAGGGTGCTCCAGTGTCCCTTTGCTGCCTGTTCGCAGGGTGCTCCAGCGTCCCTTATCCTGCCTGTTCGCAGGGTGCTCCAGCGTCCCTTATCCTGCCTGTTCGCAGGGTGCTCCAGCGTCCCTTTGCTGCCTGTTCGCAGAGTGCTCCAGCGTCCCTTTGCTACCTGTTCGCAGGGTGCTCCAGCGTCCCTTTGCTGCCTGTTCGCAGGGTGCTCCAGCGTCCCTTATCCTGCCTGTTCGCAGGGTGCTCCAGCGTCCCTTATCCTGCCTGTTCGCAGGGTGCTCCAGCGTCCCTTATCCTGCCTGTTCGCAGGGTGCTCCAGCGTCCCTTTGCTGCCTGTTCGCAGGGTGCTCCAGCGTCCCTTATCCTGCCTGTTCGCAGGGTGCTCCAGCGTCCCTTATCCTGCCTGTTTGCAGGGTGCTCCAGCGTCCCTTTGCTGCCTGTTCACAGGGTGCTCCAGCGTCCCTTATCCTGCCTGTTCGCAGGGTGCTCCAGCTTCCCTTATCCTGCCTGTTCGCAGGGTGCTCCAGCGTCCCTTTGCTGCCTGTTCGCAGGGTGCTCCAGCGTCCCTTATCCTGCCTGTTCGCAGGGTGCTCCAGCGTCCCTTATCCTGCCTGTCCGCAGGGTGCTCCAGCGTCCCTTATCCTGCCTGTTCGCAGGGTGCTCCAGCGTCCCTTATCCTGCCTGTTCGCAGGGTGCTCCAGCGTCCCTTATCCTGCCTGTTCGCAGGGTGCTCCAGCGTCCCTTTGCTACCTGTTCGCAGGGTGCTCCAGCGTCCCTTTGCTGCCTGTTCGCAGGGTGCTCCAGCGTCCCTTATCCTGCCTGTTCGCAGGGTGCTCCAGCGTCCCTTATCCTGCCTGTTCGCAGGGTGCTCCAGCGTCCCTTATCCTGCCTGTTCGCAGGGTGCTCCAGCGTCCCTTATCCTGCCTGTTTGCAGGGTGCTCCAGCGTCCCTTTGCTACCTGTTCGCAGGGTGCTCCAGCGTCCCTTTGCTACCTGTTCGCAGGGTGCTCCAGCTTCCCTTATCCTGCCTGTTCGCAGGGTGCTCCAGCGTCCCTTTGCTGCCTGTTCGCAGGGTGCTCCAGCGTCCCTTATCCTGCCTGTTCGCAGGGTGCTCCAGCTTCCCTTATCCTGCCTGTTTGCAGGGTGCTCCAGCGTCCCTTTGCTGCCTGTTCGCAGGGTGCTCCAGCGTCCCTTATCCTGCCTGTTCGCAGGGTGCTCCAGCGTCCCTTATCCTGCCTGTTCGCAGGGTGCTCCAGCGTCCCTTATCCTGCCTGTTCGCAGGGTGCTCCAGCGTCCCTTTGCTGCCTGTTCGCAGGGTGCTCCAGCGTCCCTTATCCTGCCTGTTCGCAGGGTGCTCCAGCGTCCCTTTGCTGCCTGTTCGCAGGGTGCTCCAGCGTCCCTTTGCTGCCTGTTCGCAGGGTGCTCCAGCGTCCCTTTGCTGCCTGTTCGCAGGGTGCTCCAGCGTCCCTTTGCTGCCTGTTCGCAGGGTGCTCCAGCGTCCCTTATCCTGCCTGTTCGCAGGGTGCTCCAGTGTCCCTTTGCTACCTGTTCGCAGGGTGCTCCAGCTTCCCTTATCCTGCCTGTTCGCAGGGTGCTCCAGCGTCCCTTTGCTGCCTGTTCGCAGGGTGCTCCAGCTTCCCTTATCCTGCCTGTTCGCAGGGTGCTCCAGCGTCCCTTATCCTGCCTGTTCGCAGGGTGCTCCAGCGTCCCTTATCCTGCCTGTCCGCAGGGTGCTCCAGCGTCCCTTATCCTGCCTGTTCGCAGGGTGCTCCAGCGTCCCTTATCCTGCCTGTTCGCAGGGTGCTCCAGCGTCCCTTATCCTGCCTGTTCGCAGGGTGCTCCAGCGTCCCTTTGCTACCTGTTCGCAGGGTGCTCCAGCGTCCCTTATCCTGCCTGTTCGCAGGGTGCTCCAGCGTCCCTTATCCTGCCTGTTTGCAGGGTGCTCCAGCGTCCCTTTGCTACCTGTTCGCAGGGTGCTCCAGCGTCCCTTTGCTACCTGTTCGCAGGGTGCTCCAGCTTCCGTTATCCTGCCTGTTCGCAGGGTGCTCCAGCGTCCCTTTGCTGCCTGTTCGCAGGGTGCTCCAGCTTCCCTTATCCTGCCTGTTCGCAGGGTGCTCCAGCGTCCCTTTGCTGCCTGTTCGCAGGGTGCTCCAGCGTCCTTTATCCTGCCTGTTCGCAGGGTGCTCCAGCTTCCCTTATCCTGCCTGTTTGCAGGGTGCTCCAGCGTCCCTTTGCTGCCTGTTCGCAGGGTGCTCCAGCGTCCCTTATCCTGCCTGTTCGCAGGGTGCTCCAGCGTCCCTTATCCTGCCTGTTCGCAGGGTGCTCCAGCGTCCCTTATCCTGCCTGTTCGCAGGGTGCTCCAGCGTCCCTTTGCTGCCTGTTCGCAGGGTGCTCCAGCGTCCCTTATCCTGCCTGTTCGCAGGGTGCTCCAGCGTCCCTTTGCTGCCTGTTCGCAGGGTGCTCCAGCGTCCCTTTGCTGCCTGTTCGCAGGGTGCTCCAGCGTCCCTTTGCTGCCTGTTCGCAGGGTGCTCCAGCGTCCCTTTGCTGCCTGTTCGCAGGGTGCTCCAGCGTCCCTTATCCTGCCTGTTCGCAGGGTGCTCCAGCGTCCCTTTGCTACCTGTTCGCAGGGTGCTCCAGCGTCCCTTTGCTACCTGTTCGCAGGGTGCTCCAGCTTCCCTTATCCTGCCTGTTCGCAGGGTGCTCCAGCGTCCCTTATCCTGCCTGTTCGCAGGGTGCTCCAGCTTCCCTTATCCTGCCTGTTCGCAGGGTGCTCCAGCGTCCCTTTGCTGCCTGTTCGCAGGGTGCTCCAGCGTCCCTTATCCTGCCTGTTCGCAGGGTGCTCCAGCTTCCCTTATCCTGCCTGTTTGCAGGGTGCTCCAGCGTCCCTTTGCTGCCTGTTCGCAGGGTGCTCCAGCGTCCCTTATCCTGCCTGTTCGCAGGGTGCTCCAGCGTCCCTTTGCTGCCTGTTCGCAGGGTGCTCCAGCGTCCCTTATCCTGCCTGTTCGCAGGGTGCTCCAGCGTCCCTTTGCTGCCTGTTCGCAGGGTGCTCCAGCGTCCCTTATCCTGCCTGTTCGCAGGGTGCTCCAGCGTCCCTTTGCTGCCTGTTCGCAGGGTGCTCCAGCGTCCCTTTGCTGCTTGTTCGCAGGGTGCTCCAGCGTCCCTTTGCTGCCTGTTCGCAGGGTGCTCCAGCGTCCCTTTGCTGCCTGTTCGCAGGGTGCTCCAGCGTCCCTTATCCTGCCTGTTTGCAGGGTGCTCCAGCGTCCCTTTGCTGCCTGTTCGCAGGGTGCTCCAGCTTCCCTTATCCTTCCTGTTCGCAGGGTGCTCCAGCGTCCCTTTGCTGCCTGTTCGCAGGGTGCTCCAGCTTCCCTTATCCTGCCTGTTCGCAGGGTGCTCCAGCGTCCCTTATCCTGCCTGTTCGCAGGGTGCTCCAGCGTCCCTTATCCTGCCTGTCCGCAGGGTGCTCCAGCGTCCCTTATCCTGCCTGTTCACAGGGTGCTCCAGCGTCCCTTATCCTGCCTGTTCGCAGGGTGCTCCAGCGTCCCTTATCCTGCCTGTTCGCAGGGTGCTCCAGCGTCCCTTTGCTACCTGTTCGCAGGGTGCTCCAGCGTCCCTTTGCTGCCTGTTCGCAGGGTGCTCCAGCGTCCCTTATCCTGCCTGTTCGCAGGGTGCTCCAGCGTCCCTTATCCTGCCTGTTCGCAGGGTGCTCCAGCATCCCTTATCCTGCCTGTTCGCAGGGTGCTCCAGCGTCCCTTATCCTGCCTGTTCGCAGGGTGCTCCAGCGTCCCTTATCCTGCCTGTTTGCAGGGTGCTCCAGCGTCCCTTTGCTACCTGTTCGCAGGGTGCTCTAGCGTCCCTTTGCTACCTGTTCGCAGGCTGCTCCAGCTGCCCTTATCCTGCCTGTTCGCAGGGTGCTCCAGCGTCCCTTTGCTGCCTGTTCGCAGGGTGCTCCAGCTTCCCTTATCCTGCCTGTTCGCAGGGTGCTCCAGCGTCCCTTTGCCTGTTCGCAGGGTGCTCCAGCGTCCCTTATCCTGCCTGTTCGCAGGGTGCTCCAGCTTCCCTTATCCTGCCTGTTTGCAGGGTGCTCCAGCGTCCCTTTGCTGCCTGTTCGCAGGGTGCTCCAGCGTCCCTTATCCTGCCTGTTCGCAGGGTGCTCCAGCGTCCCTTATCCTGCCTGTTCGCAGGGTGCTCCAGCGTCCCTTATCCTGCCTGTTCGCAGGGTGCTCCAGCGTCCCTTTGCTGCCTGTTCGCAGGGTGCTCCAGCGTCCCTTATCCTGCCTGTTCGCAGGGTGCTCCAGCGTCCTTTTGCTGCCTGTTCGCAGGGTGCTCCAGCGTCCCTTTGCTGCCTGTTCGCAGGGTGCTCCAGCGTCCCTTTGCTGCCTGTTCGCAGGGTGCTCAAGCGTCCCTTTGCTGCCTGTTCGCAGGGTGCTCCAGCGTCCCTTATCCTGCCTGTTCGCAGGGTGCTCCAGCGTCCCTTTGCTACCTGTTCGCAGGGTGCTCCAGCTTCCCTTATCCTGCCTGTTCGCAGGGTGCTCCAGCGTCCCTTTGCTGCCTGTTCACAGGGTGCTCCAGCGTCCCTTATCCTGCCTGTTCGCAGGGTGCTCCAGCTTCCCTTATCCTGCCTGTTCGCAGGGTGCTCCAGCGTCCCTTATCCTGCCTGTTCGCAGGGTGCTCCAGCGTCCCTTATCCTGCCTGTCCGCAGGGTGCTCCAGCGTCCCTTATCCTGCCTGTTCGCAGGGTGCTCCAGCATCCCTTATCCTGCCTGTTCGCAGGGTGCTCCAGCGTCCCTTATCCTGCCTGTTCGCAGGGTGCTCCAGCGTCCCTTTGCTACCTGTTCGCAGGGTGCTCCAGCGTCCCTTTGCTGCCTGTTCGCAGGGTGCTCCAGCGTCCCTTATCCTGCCTGTTCGCAGGGTGCTCCAGCGTCCCTTATCCTGCCTGTTCGCAGGGTGCTCCAGCGTCCCTTATCCTGCCTGTTCGCAGGGTGCTCCAGCGTCCCTTATCCTGCCTGTTTGCAGGGTGCTCCAGCGTCCCTTTGCTACCTGTTCGCAGGGTGCTCCAGCGTCCCTTTGCTACCTGTTCGCAGGGTGCTCCAGCTTTCCTTATCCTGCCTGTTCGCAGGGTGCTCCAGCGTCCCTTTGCTGTCTGTTCGCAGGGTGCTCCAGCTTCCCTTATCCTGCCTGTTCGCAGGGTGCTCCAGCGTCCCTTTGCTGCCTGTTCGCAGGGTGCTCCAGCGTCCCTTATCCTGCCTGTTTGCAGGGTGCTCCAGCGTCCCTTTGCTGCCTGTTCGCAGGGTGCTCCAGCGTCCCTTATCCTGCCTGTTCGCAGGGTGCTCCAGCGTCCCTTATCCTGCCTGTTCGCAGGGTGCTCCAGCGTCCCTTATCCTGCCTGTTCGCAGGGTGCTCCAGCGTCCCTTTGCTGCCTGTTCGCAGGGTGCTCCAGCGTCCCTTTGCTGCCTGTTCGCAGGGTGCTCCAGCGTCCCTTTGCTGCCTGTTCGCAGGGTGCTCCAGCGTCCCTTATCCTGCCTGTTCGCAGGGTGCTCCAGCGTCCCTTTGCTACCTGTTCGCAGGGTGCTCCAGCTTCCCTTATCCTGCCTGTTCGCAGGGTGCTCCAGCTTCCCTTATCCTGCCTGTTCGCAGGGTGCTCCAGCGTCCCTTATCCTGCCTGTACGCAGGGTGCTCCAGCGTCCCTTTGCTGCCTGTTCGCAGGGTGCTCCAGCGTCCCTTATCCTGCCTGTTCGCAGGGTGCTCCAGCGTCCCTTTGCTGCCTGTTCGCAGGGTGCTCCAGCGTCCCTTATCCTGCCTGTTCGCAGGGTGCTCCAGCGTCCCTTATCCTGCCTGTTCGCAGGGTGCTCCAGCGTCCCTTTGCTGCCTGTTCGCAGGGTGCTCCAGCGTCCCTTATCCTGCCTGTTCGCAGGGTGCTCCAGCGTCCCTTATCCTGCCTGTTCGCAGGGTGCTCCAGCGTCCCTTATCCTGCCTGTTCGCAGGGTGCTCCAGTATCCCTTTGCTGCCTGTTCGCAGGGTGCTCCAGCGTCCCTTATCCTGCCTGTTCGCAGGGTGCTCCAGCGTCCCTTATCCTGCCTGTTCGCAGGGTGCTCCAGCGTCCCTTTGCTGCCTGTTCGCAGGGTGCTCCAGCGTCCCTTTGCTGCCTGTTCGCAGGGTGCTCCAGCGTCCCTTTGCTGCCTGTTCGCAGGGTGCTCCAGCATCCCTTATCCTGCCTGTTCGCAGGGTGCTCCAGCGTCCCTTATCCTGCCTGTTCGCAGGGTGCTCCAGCGTCCCTTATCCTGCCTGTTCGCAGGGTGCTCCAGCGTCCCTTTGCTGCCTGTTCGCAGGGTGCTCCAGCGTCCCTTATCCTGCCTGTTCGCAGGGTGCTCCAGCGTCCCTTATCCTGCCTGTTCGCAGGGTGCACCAGCGTCTCTTATCCTGCCTGTTCGCAGGGTGCTCCAGCGTCCCTTTGCTGCCTGTTCGCAGGGTGCTCCAGCGTCCCTTTGCTGCCTGTTCGCAGGGTGCTCCAGCGTCCCTTATCCTGCCTGTTCGCAGGGTGCTCCAGCGTCCCTTTGCTGCCTGTTCGCAGGGTGCTCCAGCGTCCCTTTGCTGCCTGTTCGCAGGGTGCTCCAGCGTCCCTTATCCTGCCTGTTCGCAGGGTGCTCCAGCGTCCCTTTGCTGCCTGTTCGCAGGGTGCTCCAGCGTCCCTTTGCTGCCTGTTCGCAGGGTGCTCCAGCTTCCCTTATCCTGCCTGTTCGCAGGGTGCTCCAGCGTCCCTTATCCTGCCTGTTCGCAGGGTGCTCCAGCTTCCCTTATCCTGCCTGTTCGCAGGGTGCTCCAGCGTCCCTTTGCTGCCTGTTCGCAGGGTGCTCCAGCGTCCCTTATCCTGCCTGTTCGCAGGGTGCTCCAGCGTCCCTTTGCTGCCTGTTCGCAGGGTGCTCCAGCGTCCCTTTGCTGCCTGTTCGCAGGGTGCTCCAGCGTCCCTAATCCTGCCTGTTCGCAGGGTGCTCCAGCGTCCCTTTGCTGCCTGTTCGCAGGGTGCTCCAGCGTCCCTTTGCTGCCTGCTTGGATTTCGCGGAGAAACGGAAGCACACACCTGTGGAGGAACATCACACAGAAGACCACACAAATGTGCGTTACATTACTCCTGCACACTGTGACGATGGAGAGGATTTGGCCCGGGATTAAAGGGGTTACACCCCAATTGGCCACTCTCTAACCTCACCAGGGAGACAAGGGGTTAACTGGGCTGAGGCCCAGACGTGTGATTTAACCCTTGTCATAACCTGAAAATGTATATTCCCTGTTCCCCCATGGTTTATTGTTAATCAGTGTCTGCATCACACACACACTAGAATCCATCCGGGAGCACAAGGGTTAATAGTCCTTTAATGATTATAGCTCTTTGTGAAGTTTTCCCGCCTTTTCAGGCACCATTTTGCAGGTCCCCATTGGCCGCCATTAGGGCTCCATGCATTCCAATGGAGAATCTTGTTGTTTTAGTCCTGTTTCCTGTAAAGACCAGCAGGTGGCGACCGAGAGGGAGAGCGGCGGTTTCCCATTGAAAGTCAATGGGCTCATCGACTTCAATGGAGGTTCCTCGAGGTAACTTTCGAAGAACGAGTTGGCTGCCGTCCAGACCGCAAACCGCAAAGCGGATACAATGTCCTTTAAAAGAGTTAAAATCACTTGAGTCAAGTTCAACGTTAATTGGCGTGGGAATAAACAGTTCTGGGGGCCTGTGGCAGGACGGCCTCGCGGCGGGGTCAGTAAGACACTAGACACGGTGGGAAACGTTCAACTATAGTGGTTTATTAAAATAAATACGGGTGCACTGTCCCTTTAAGAAACTACTTTCTTGCAAATTAAAGCCTAGTCCCGTTAAGGACACTAACTCACTTCTTGAGCCCTTACTAACAGGACAGCCAGCTAATCTGGTCATGCCCAAAACATGCTACACAAACGATAACCAATAAGCATAATAAGAATAAAGTCTTATCTGTTTCAGCTCCAAACAGCAAACAGGAACACGGTTCCGGGGAGCAGGCTGTGTCCAGCCTCGCAGTAATGTTTATCTTTATCCTGGGTTGGGGTCCCAGCTGGTCCCAGCAGCAAAGCTCCTCGCAGGACTGGGGACCAGGGCAGCAGCAGCTGCTACGGCTTCCAAGCCGGGAGAGTTCTCTCCACCTTCCTGTGGAAAAACAAGCTCACCTTGTGTGAGCAACTTCCTGCTTTTTAAAGCACTTGTTTCACTGATAGTTCAGCCCCTGTTTAATTAGGATGCAGCTGTGCTTTCTCTGTCTGAGGAGATTAACACTCAGTGATCTGGCTGCAGCATCTCTCTTTGACTCAGTAGGCTGTGACAGTGAGTGACTCTGTCACATATCCCTCTCCCCAGCGAAACATTGTCCTGTGGAGCGGCCCGTTCAACATTCCCGTGCACCAGCATCTTTGTCGCCAATGTCTGACGTCGGCCCTTCCCTCCCCCTTTTTTTTTTCTTGCCTTCCAATTTAGGCATTTTCTTTTTGGGGTAATTACCAGGCCATCTGGGCCTGAGGACTGGTACCTCACTATCTCCTTTAATTCAGATGCAAGACTGAAATCTTGTAAAACTATGGAGTCCTCCAAGGCTTGTTTGGCTTCGTTAAGCTGCACTCTTAAATCTGCAATCTTTAACTGTAATTTCCTTGATTTCGCGGCATCCGCTGGTATATCCACGCTAACAATTGGCTCTCGCAGCTCAGAGACTATTTCTGCCACAATCTGAATTCTCCGGTCATCATCTTTAACAATACGGAGCAATAATTCCACTAGACACGTTATAAGGGAAGTTGGTGTATTAGGTATCACAAGCATCTCTTGTAGGACAGCAAGAAGGCGTTTCCTGCCTCCTTCTTCACTGGTATCTAGACAGCCGACTATAAGAATCAGCTGCTGACCTATAAATTCTTTAATCAGCATGGCTTCAATTTGTGTCATATCCGCTTTTTGTTCTTCTGTGAGAACAGCAGGGTTTTGAAGATAACTTAAGAGATAGTCTGCATAGACAGCGGGCTCTGGTAAAACATGTTCCAGTGCAGCCTCCCCTTCATCATCCTTTGACTTTATCTCTACCGCCACCTTTTCCTTGGACTGCTTCAGTGACCCAAACGTCTGTCTTGGGCTTGTAAGCTTTTCCTCCAGCTACTTCTGAGAAACCTCCTGCTGGGCAGCAGTAGAGTCCAACGTAGCGTCCCGCTCAGACTTTAGAGACTCGAGCTCCTTGACCAGGTCACACTTTTGTTTCTCCGCCATCCTGCGGCCAGCCCGCTCAGACTCCAGATCCTTCCTCAGGTCTTGAAGCAGTCCTTCTGCCTTTCTTCTTTCACTCAGTGCGGCTGCTAGTTCATCTTCGTTAGAATTGAGTTGCGATTCTATGTCTCCTAGCAGACTCAGAGCAAGGCTTAAATCTGTCTCTCTTTCTTTATTCTGGACCTGCAGCTGCTGGTGCTCCTCCCGGACCTTGTCTAGCTCCAGCTGTAGCCGGGCCCCCTCATTGGTCGTGTAGTCCAGCCGCTTGTGGATATCAGCCATCTCAGTTTCATGGTGCAACATCAGGCAGGCCACCTGACGGACGGACACCTCCTCCGTCTTGGCGCGCTGCGTCTCGTGCTCAGCCATCTGCGTTTGCAGCTCTTCAATCTGATGCTGCCAGTCCCCTCTCAGGGCCTTCACCTCTTCCCGGTGCTTACTCTGGGTTTGCATCAACGCCTCCTCCATCTTTTTGAGCTCTGCAGTTCTTGTCGCCAGTATCGCTGTTGCTTCTGTCTTCCAGGCTTCTTTCTCCTTGGCATACTGACTCATGGAGATGGAGTTGCCTCTCTGCTTCTCCAGCTCTTGCTCCAGTCTTTGGACCTTCTCATGTTCCCTCTCACACAGAGTCACCTGGCTTCTAAGCTCCGCCTCCAGCGATGCTCTTGTGGCGCTCAACGTGATCTTCAGCTGCTCCAGGGCAAGGCATTCTTTTTCCAGCATTTTCTCTGCATTCTGCAGAGCAGCCTGTACTTCATTTTTTTCTTGCGCCAATTGCGTCTTCACTTTCTGCGCTTGGTGAAGCTTCTCAGTCCCATCACTGACCTGACCAGTCAGGTTTAAAACCTCTTCCTTCAGGTTTATATTCTCAATTTTCACAGTCTCTATATCCCTTAGGACCGTTTCATTGGCTTTCTTCAAAGTACCCAGCTCTGCCCCTAGCGATTCTCTTGTGGCGTACAGCGTGGCCCTCAGTTCCTCATGCTGTTCTGTGGGGACATACTGGGTACTCAGCCGTTCCTGTAGCACTCGCTGCTTCTCCTTGGCTGCTTGCAGACTTGCATGTAGCTCTTGCAGCTGGCTCCGCCATTAGTGCATTGCCTGTGTGTGCTGCTGCAGGGAGACACGTTGCATCCTCTCTGCATTCTGCAGTGCTTCCTGCACCTCTAGCTTTTCCTGGATCAATTGCTTCTCCACTTTTCCTGCTTGGTGGAGCTTCTTATCACCTTTACTGATTTGATCAGTCAAGTCTGAATTTTTCTGCGTCAGACTTACATTCTCCTTCCTTACAGTCTCTAAATCCCTCAGGGCATTCTCATGGGTTTCCTTCAACATACCCAGCTCTGTGTTTAGACTGTGGCCCTCCTGGCGTGAGAGCTCCAGCTCTGTTTTGAGCATGCTAGCTTCTTGGTGAGAAACTTCTAAGTCTCTGATGAAGTTTTGCACATCTCTCTGGGACATCTGATAGCACAGTCTCCAGTCAGGACTTGTTCTCTCTGATTCCCTGTTAGCAATTGAGGTGTTGGCTTTATTCAAGCTTGTCGTCAGCTCCTCCAACTCACTCCGCAAGAGATGCTCTGTTTTCTTTAACTCCTCATACTCAAGTATAGCTGGGAGTATACACCTCTGTACCTCTGCATTAGCTTCTCGCTCCCTATTCAATTGTTTCTGCAAGACATCATAATCACGCTGGGCAGTTTGGAGTGCAGAAATTAAGGCCTCTTTTTCCTGGCTCAAGGATTCAGCTTCCCTTTGCTCCTCCTTTTCCTTTGCCACTGCTCCTGTGACAATTCTGCCCATCACTCCGGTCTGCAGCACATCTCGGTGGCTTGCTGACGCCTGTTGTCCTGATATCGCAGGCTCAAGTGGTTTGGTCACTTCCTCTGTGACTTGAAAAATATTTTTCTTTTTCTTCTTTCTCTTTGTTTTATGCGTTCCAGAGACATCAGTGGTACTGGGCACACACACACTGGACACTTTTTTGCAGCTTTCATCTGCGGGTACGTCTCTCTTCTCGGGGCCACATATGCGTCATCATCATAATCATCATATGGCCTGAAGGGACACTGTTTTGTATGGTTATGTACATTGCAAAACTGACACTTGACGGCGGCCATTTTAAAACCCCGTTTTTCTTTGTTTTTTGTTTTTTACACCCGACGAGGCAGACTTTGCACAACACACGTAAGTTGTTCTTGCTTTACAATATTTGAACCTTCTGGGTTCTTCTTAGGGCAACTTCTTTGCAAAAATCCATTTTTACTTTCTTTTTTACCAGACAGGGCAAACTTTGCTCACAGCACTTGCTAGCTGCAAATTCACTCACTTCAGCAAAAGGTATTAGCTTTACACAGCAATCCTTTCATACCCGACGGGGCAAAATTTACACTCAGCGCTTGCTAGCTGTAACTTCCACGCTTCAGCAAAAATCATTTTTTTTCCGCTTGAGTTCAGTGTCTCAACACATCTTCATCTACTGACCCCCAGAGGCGTAGCATCCCACTTCTGACACCACCTGTGGCAGGACGGCCTCGCGGCGGGGTCAGTAAGACACTAGACACGGTGGGAAACGTTCAACTATAGTGGTTTATTAGCCACAACCAAAATAAATACGGGTGCACTGTCCCTTTAAGAAACTACTTTCTTGCAAATTAAAGCCTTGTCCCGTTAGGGACACTAACTCACTTCTTGAGCCCTTACTAACAGGACAGCCAGCTAATCTGGTCATGCCCAAAACATGCTACACAAACGATAACCAATAAGCATAATAAGAATAAAGTCTTATCTGTTTCAGCTCCAAACAGCAAACAGGAACACAGTTCCGGGGAGCAGGCTGTGTCCAGCCTCGCAGTAATGTTTATCTTTATCCTGGGTTGGGGTCCCAGCTGGTCCCAGCAGCAAAGCTCCTCGCAGGACTGGGGACCAGGGCAGCAGCAGCTGCTACGGCTTCCAAGCCGGGAGAGTTCTCTCCACCTGCCTGTGGAAAAACAAGCTCACCTTGTGTGAGCAACTTCCTGCTTTTTAAAGCACTTGTTTCACTGATAGTTCAGCCCCTGTTTAATTAGGCTGCAGCTGTGCTTTCTCTGTCTGAGGAGATTAACAGTCTGTGAACTGGCTGCAGCATCTCTCCATTCACTGTCACAGCCTACTGAGTCAGTGACTCTGTCACAGGGCCCTAGAAATAAAATTCATTTTGCCCCTAGTTCCTAGGCTTCCCCCCACTCGACCACAACCGGGTCCCCGAATCCTGGACCCCCGATAAGGGTCGAACCGAGAAGAGCGGGTCGCGCCATAGGCTTCAATGGCGGCGGCAGAAACAGCTCCGAAAAATGACTAAGTGTGAAATGCTGTCATTTAGGAATCCATATCTCCGATTCCGGAGGGACCAGAGGATCAAGGTTTGGGGTATCTGTAGTCACTGCTCCGGCATCACTGCAGAACCATCCTTGACCCTCTTGGACGAACCCGACGGAGTATGGACCCCCTTGAAAGTTCGGGACTTTTTCCCATTGATTCTAATGGGGGAAAAGCCGCATGGTGAAAAAATGACTAAGTGTAAAATGTTGAAATGTGTAAGTCCATATCTCCGGTTCTGGAATGCCCAGAGGGATGGGATTTGGGTGACATGTAGCCAAGGTTCCGGCTTTAATGCATGCCCATTTCCAGCCCCCTCAGTCCAACCAGACGGAGTATGGACGACTGTAAAGATTTGTGGATTTTCTCATAGACTTCAATGGCGGCGGTTCCCCATTGAAAGTCTATGGTAGGAAACCCCATTGACTACAACGGCGGAGTTGCTTCATTGAAACCCATGGCGGCGGAGCCCGTTGTTTTCAATGGGGATTTAGTGAAAGGCTGAGATTTCTTTTAGCGGAGATTTTTGTATTAAAATGAAAAATGATTTAATGTGCATTTGTGTAACTCCGGCTCCATAGGTCGTAGCAAGTCGCTTTTTGGATCATATGGTGTCCCAGTTCTGGCAATGAGAACTGGGAAGTTTGGACCTGCTAGACCCAACGGAACCGGATATTTTAATATGTCTATGTTTTATGCTTAATACTGTATTCTAAGGTATGGATAAATTCCAGAGGAAATTTCTTTGGCCATAATGTAGCAGATGGCCCGAGAGGTGACCGAATGTCTAGGACTTAAGTATTGTTCAAAGAGTTTTGTCACCCTCACTGTTTATTTGAAGCTCAAACCAGAGCAGTTTTTAAGTGTTCCATTTAACACCTTCCAACAAAGGTTTTCCTGCCAGAAAGCCAAATGGGTAGGCTGGCTGGTATTCCCTTTGCATATGTGGGGCTACAGAAATGAGACCCCAGAGTTCTACTGCGCATGTGCCAACCAGCAGGGGGGCATGGGTCAGAATGCTTTCCCACGTTAGTGAGTGGCTGGAGGTAATTGAAAACCAATCCCCTGTACTTAAGGTTATGGATAGGGCCACAAAAGGTATATAATCTGTGGTCAAGCCCTTAGCCATTGTTCTTCATGTTCTGCAAGTTCTTCAAGTGTTCAGTCTGTTCTATACCATCTTGATTGCTGAGAGAAACGCTATGCACTGTCTTCCTGCCAGAGGTCTTTTCATGCTTTTGGTGTCTTGATGACTATGAAGAGTGCTGTATGAACTGCCAGTCCAGATGTGACTGCTTCATCATTTCCATTTTAACTAAGTGTCTATATTTTGCCTGTTATTTGTACATTATTGTGTGTTCACCTTTATCAAGGAATAAATTATATTTTATCATATCTAAGTCTCGTCCCAGTTCAAACCCAGGTATATATATATTTATATATAGTTTTGGTGTAAATTACAGCCTGTCACAAGCTACCGTGACACACACCATATTACTTGTCCACATCGATGCTCATATGTCTGGACACTAACCAGGGGGAGTTTTTACAATTCAAGAGGTGAAACTCCATCCAGCTATTCGATTCATACTGGACAGCGGTGTGGTCATTATCTGATAATTGGTCTATACATTCATGTGTGATACTTCGAGGATTTGAACAGTGGAAATGTATTGTCTCAATGATGTGCTTATATAAGCTATTGATCTTCGTTTGGGCACCATACAGCTTTCTCTCTCTGTATAAATGGATGGATGTGGGGCTTGTGGTTTCCCAGTCACACCCATTCTGGTCACTCGTAATCTCTCTGACTCACTCTCTCTCACAGAGATTTCTCTAGCACACTTGTATAGCAGTCTCTCTCTCACGTGCAGCCACCTCGCTCTCTCTCACATATAGCCACCTCGCTCTCTCTCACACACACGTATAGCAGTCTATCTCTTTCTCTTATAGCAGACTTTCTCTCTCTCACACACATATAGCAGTCTCTCTCCCTCTTATCATGTCTCTCCTGTGCACTCTCTGTGTTCTGGCGGCTCTTTTTGTAGACACAGTCTCGGGTACTACGAACATGGTGACTGTCCCATTATACCTTGCACTCTAACTCTCTGTAACTCTCTCTCCCCACCTTTCTCTCTCACCTCTAACACAGTCCCTTATTTCTCCATCCTTCCCTCTAACTATCTATAAACTATCTATCCTATATATATATATATATATATATACTTTCTCTCCTTTAAACCTCTGTTCCTCCCTCACTTTCTCCCCTATCTCCCCCTCTCTATCTCTTCCCTCTCCTTCCCACCCTCTCTCGCTTGTTTCTCCCACACACCTCCTATCCCCCTCCCTCTCTCTTCTCTCCCCTCTCTCTCCTATCTTCCTCTCTCACACATCCTTCTCTCTCTGTCTCCCTCTCTCCTATCTTTCTCTTTCCCTCTATCCCTATCCTATCTCTCTTGCCCCCCCTCGCCTTCTTTCACCCGCTCCTCTCCTATCTCTCTCTTTCCCCCCTCTCCCTCTCTCCTTCCCCCCTCTCTATTATCTCTCTCTCTCCCCCTCTCCTATCTCTCTCTCTCCCCAACTCCCTCGCCTATTTCTCCTCCCTCTTTCTCTCCCTCTCACACTCTCTATCCCCCCCTCTCTCTCCTATTTCTCCCCACTCTTTCTCTCCCCCTCACTCTCTCTCTCTGTCCCCCCTCTCCTATTTCTCCACCCTCGCTCTCTCCCTTCACACTCTCTCCCCTCACTCCCCCCTCCTCTCTCTCATTTCTCTCTCTCTCTTTCAGAAGCAGTTTGACATTTTTATTCTTCAGTTTAACAAGACGTACAGGAGCAGAGAAGGTAAAAGCTGAGTGACGCTCTGCAGGGAAGGAATCAATGGAGCAATGCTCTGCAGATGTCTGGCAAGGGAAGGGTTCATGGAGCGATGCTCTGCGAGTCTCGTAGCGATCAGGGTAAGAAAGCGATGCTCTGCAGACAGGATGTTTAACTTACACCTTATCGTGGCTTTCACACCGTGGCGGTGTCAGTGAGAAGGCAGAGGTGCGAATGTTACACCCCTCCCCTGCCAAAGACCCGCAGAGCATCGCTCCATTACCCCCTCCCCTGCCAGAGACCCGCAGAGCATCACTCCATTACCCCCTCCCCTGCCAAAGACCCGCAGAGCATTGCTCCATTACCCCCTCCCCTGCCAGAGACCCGCAGAGCATCACTCCATTACCCCCTCCCCTGCCAAAGACCTGCAGAGCATCACTCCATTACCCCCTCCCAAGCCAGAGACCCGCAGAGCATCGCTCTATTACCCCCTCCCCAAGACCCGCAGAGCATCGCTCCATTACCCCTTCCCCTGCCTAAGATCCGCAGAGCATCGCTCCATTACCCCCACTCCTGCCAAAGACCTGCAGAGCATCGCTCCATTACCCCTTCCCCTGCCAGAGACCCGCAGAGCATCGCTCCATTACCCCTTCCCCTGCCTAAGATCCGCAGAGCATCGCTCCATTACCCCCACTCCTGCCAGAGACCCGCAGAGCATCGCTCCCTTACCCCCTCCCCTGCCAAAGACCTGCAGAGCATCGCTCCATTACCCCCTCCCCTGCCAGAGACCCACAGAGCATCGCTCCATTAACCCCATCCCTGCCAGAGACCTGCAGAGTGACGCTCCATTAACCCCACCCCTGCCAGAAACCTGCAGAGCATCACTCCATTAACCCCTCCCTTGCCAGGGACCTGAGAGCGTTATCTGCGTTCTTCACCATTACACCGCTCTCACCCCGCAGAGTTTCAGCGCCGGCTGCTGATATTCTCCGACAATCTGCTAGAGGCGCGTCGCCTGCAGAGAGAGGAGCGCGGTACAGCACAGTACGGGGTCACCAAGTTCAGTGACCTCACAGGTAGGACGCTGTTATTATCATTGTTTATTTGTAAAGCGCTAACATATCCCGACGCGCGGTACAAAGGGGGCACAGAGAGATGGAAGTTACAGAAACTGAATGACATACAAGGAAGGAGAGACGTTCACAGATACAGGAGGTACTGACTGGTCCCCAGAGCTTACACTCTACAGGGAATAAGGGGCAATGTTGAAATAAAAGGTAAAGTGGCTGCTCATTGTGGGACGGAGTATACATCAGGTTGGAGTATGTTCCAGCCACACAGCTGATTCCAATGGGGTTGGGGTTGGGCAAGGGGGGGGGGGGGGCGAGTCGGGTTCCTTAAAAATGTGAGTTTTAACATCTGAGAGCTGGGGAAGAGTCTGATGGTGTGTGTGGAGAATCCAAGAGAGACAAGGAAGCTCTGCCACTGACTGTCTGTGTGACCTCGGTCATTCCTCTCCTTCCCGGCTCTGCCACTGACTGTCTGTGTGACCTCGGTCATTCCTCCCCTTCCCGGCTCTGCCACTGACTGTCTGTGTGACCTCGGTCATTCCTCCCCTTCCCGGCTCAGCCACTGACTGTCTGTGTGACCTCGGTCATTCCTCCCCTTCTCGGCTCTGCCACTGACTGTCTGTGTGACCTCGGTCATTCCTCCCCTTCCCGGCTCTGCCACTGACTGTGTGACCTCGGTCATTCCTCCCCTTCCCGGCTCTGCCACTGACTGTCTGTGTGACCTCGGTCATTCCTCCCCTTCCTGGCTCTGCCACTGACTGTCTGTGTGACCTCGGTCATTCCTCCCCTTCCCGGCTCTGCCACTGACTGTCTGTGTGACCTCGGTCATTCCTCCCCTTCCTGGCTCTGCCACTGACTGTCTGTGTGACCTCGGTCATTCCTCCCCTTCCCGGCTCTGCCACTGACTGTCTGTGTGACCTCGGTCATTCCTCCCCTTCCCGGCTCTGCCACTGACTGTCTGTGTGACCTCGGTCATTCCTCCCCTTCCTGGCTCTGCCACTGTCTGTGTCCACAGACGAGGAATTTCGCAGTTACCATCTGCCTCCGAGGATTTTCTTGACTCCACCCCCTCGGAGGCGTGTCACATCAGAGGCTCCGCCCCCTTCCACATGTGACTGGCGCAAGAGAGGAGTCATATCAACGGTCAAACATCAGGTGAGAAATATTAGTGTAATAATCACAGTGAAACACACAGAACCCCTACAAGCTCATATTGAACCCCCAAAATAACCACATATATATATATATATATATATATATATATATATATATATATATATATATATATACGTATAAGTGCCAAAGACGAGTGCTACTGAGCATGGCAATATATATTTAAAACCAGAGACAGAACATGAAACACAGACAGCTCAGTGCTACATCCTATGACACAAATACACAGTACATTGCCTAAATATATATATATATATTGTGGCAGGACGGCCTCGCGGCGGGGTCAGTAAGACGCTAGACACGATGGGAAACGTTAAACTATAGTGGTTTATTAGCCACAACCAAAATAAAGTACGGGTGCACTGTCCCTTTAAGAAACTACTTTCTAGAAATTAAAGCCTATTCCCATTAGGGAAACTAACTCACTTCTTGAGCCCTTACTAACAGGACAGCCAGCTAATCTGGTCATGCCCAAAACATATGCTACACAAAGGATAAGGGCTGGGACCCGCTGCGCCCGGTGGCGCAGGCGGCGGCGTGAGCGCAACTCACCATTGCGTTTTAAACTCACGATCCGGTCCCAGTCCCTCCTCACTGCCAACTGACTACGTACTGTGACGCGTCAGCCAGCAGGGGATACAAGAGAATGGTGTTCCCGTGCGGCGACACGTCACATGGTACGCGAGTCGAGGCCAATGGGGAGGAGGGGACGGAACTAGCTAGATGGGAGGCGCCATGGGCGGGGAGCAGGGAAGGAGCTGCGGTTATTAAAGTGTGTGTGTATGTATGTGTGTATGTGTGTATGTGTGTATGTGTGTATGTGTGTATGTGTGTGTGTATGTGTGATGTATGTGTGTATGTATGTATGTATGTGTGTATGTATGTATGTGTGTATGTGTGTATGTGTGTGTGTATGTGTGTGTGTGTGTGTGTATGTGTGTGTGTGTATGTGTGTGTGTGTTGTGTGTGTGTGTGTGTGTGTGTATATGTGTGTGTATAGTGTGTGTGTGTATGTGTGAGTAGTGTGAGTATGTGTGTGTGTGTATGTATGTGTGTCATGTGTATATATGTGTGTATGTATGTGTGTGTGTATGTGTGTGTGTATGTGTGTGTGTGTGGGGGGGGGTGGACGGCACCACGACCAGATCCCGCCCCTCCCCCTCCCCCTCCTGCCCCCCTCCCCTCTCCTCCCTCCCCGCTCCTCCCTCCCCCCTCCCCTTCCCCTCTCCCCTCCTCCCTTCCCTCCTCCCTTCCTCCCCCCTCCTCCCCCCCCTCCTCTCCCTCCTCCCCCCCCTCCTCTCCCTCCTCCCCCCCCTCCTCTCCCTCCTCCCCCCTCCTCCCCCCCCTCCCCCTCCTCCTCCCCCTCCCTCCTCCCCCCTCCCTCCCCCCTCTCCCTCCTCCCCCCCTCCCCCCCCTCCCTCCTCCCCCCCTCCCCCCCCTCCCTCCTCCCCCCCTCCCCCCCCCTCCCCCTCCCTCCTCCCCCTCCCCCTCCCTCCTCCCCCTCCCCCTCCCTCCTCCCCCTCCCCCTCCCTCCTCCCCCTCCCCCTCCCCCCCTCCTCCCCCCTCCCCCCTCCCCTCCCCTCCCCTCCCCCCTCCCCCCCCCTCCCCCCCCTCCCCCCCCCCTCCCCCCCCTCTCCCCCCTCCCCCCCCCTCCCCCCTCCCCCCCCCTCCTCCTCCCCCTCCCCCCCCTCCTCCCCTCCCCCCCCTCCTCCCCCTCTCCCCCCCCTCCTCCCCTCTCCCCCCCCTCCTCCCCCTCTCCCCCCCCTCTCCCCTCTCCCCTCTCCCCCCCCCTCCTCCCCTCTCCCCCCCCCTCCTCCCCTCTCCCCCCCCCTCCTCCCCTCTCCCCCCCCCCTCCCCCTCCCCCTCCCTCCCCTCCTCCCCCTCCCCCCTCCTCCCCCTCCCCCCCTCCCCCCCCCCTCCCCCCCCTCCCCCCCCTCCCCCCCCTCCTCCCCCCCCTCCTCCCCTCCTCCCCCCCTCCCCCCTCCTCCCTCCTCCCCCCCCCCCCTCCCCCCTCCTCCCCCCCCTCCTCCCCCTCCCTCCCCCCCCTCCTCCCCTCCTCCCCCCCCCTCCTCCCCTCCTCCCCCCCCTCCTCCCCTCCTCCCCTCCTCCCCCCCCTCCTCCCCTCCTCCCCCCTCCCCCCCTCCTCCCCTCCTCCCCCCCTCCTCCCCTCCTCCCTCCTCCCCCCCCTCCTCCCCTCCTCCCCTCCTCCCCTCCTCCCCCCCTCCTCCCCTCCTCCCCTCCTCCCCCCCTCCTCCCCCCCCTCCTCCCCCTCCTCCTCCCCCTCCTCCCCCTCCTCTCCCCCTCCTCCTCCCCTCCTCCTCCCCCCCCCTCCTCCCCCCTCCTCCTCCTCCTCCCCCTCCTCCTCCCCCTCCTCCCCCTCCCTCCTCCCCCTCCCTCCTCCCCCCCTCCCTCCTCCCCCTCCCCCCCTCCCCTCCTCCCTCCTCCCCCTCCCCCCCCTCCCTCCCTCCCTCCCCCCCTCCCTCCCTCCCCCTCCCCCCCCTCCTCCCTCCTCCCCTCCTCCCCTCCCCCCCCCCTCCCTCCTCCCCCTCCCCCCCCCTCCCCCTCCCCCCCCCCTCCCCCTCCCCCCCCCTCCCCCTCCCCCCCCCTCCCTCCTCCCCCCCCCTCCCTCCTCCCCCTCCCCCCCCCTCCCCCTCCCCCCCCCTCCCTCCTCCCCCTCCCCCCCCCCTCCTCCCCCTCCCCCCCCCTCCCTCCTCCCCCTCCCCCCCCCCTCCCTCCTCCCCCTCCCCCCCCCTCCCTCCTCCCCCTCCCCCCCCCTCCCTCCTCCCCCTCCCCCCCCCTCCCTCCTCCCCCTCCCCCCCCTCCCTCCTCCCCCTCCCCCCCCCTCCCTCCTCCCCCTCCCCCCCCTCCCTCCTCCCCCTCCCCCCCCTCCCTCCTCCCCCTCCCACCCCCTCCCTCCTCCCCCTCCCCCCCCCTCCCTCCTCCCCCTCCCCCCCCCTCCCTCCTCCCCCTCCCCCCCCCTCCCTCCTCCCCCTTCCCCCCCCCTCCCTCCTCCCCTTCCCCCCCCCTCCCTCCTCCCCCTTCCCCCCCTCCCTCCTCCCCCTTCCCCCCCCTCCCTCCCCCCTTCCCCCCCCTCCCTCCTCCCCCTCCCCCCCCCTCCCTCCTCCCCCTCCCCCCCCCTCCCTCCTCCCCCTCCCCCCCTCCCTCCTCCCCCTCCCTCCTCCTCCCCCTCCCTCCGGTTTGGCAATACTGACATTTTCTTTCGTTATGCCAATAAAGCTTATTTGATTTGAATTTGCCGCTGTAATATACCCAGTGACCACAGGGTGTCACCGCTACTGTATGATACCCATAGTGATATACAGGTGTAATATACACAGTGACCACAGGGTGTCACCATCACTGCATTAATACATTGCAGCTGTAATACTCCCTCTCTCTCTCTCCAGGGAAAAACATGTCGCTCGTGTTGGGCTTTTGCCACTGTGGGTAACATTGAGGCACAGTGGGGGATTCTAGGGCTTCCTAAAAATTTATCCGTGCAGCGTAAGTATCCCCCTGCCCCATGACTCTCTCTGTGCCTCTCACTGCCTCTCTCTGCCTCTTTCTGCCTCTCACTGTCTCGCTCTGTCTCTCTCTGCCTCTCACTGTCTCTCACTGTCTCTCTCTGCCTCTCACTGTCTCGCTCTGTCTCTCTCTGCCTCTCAATGTCTCTCACTGTCTATCTCTGCCTCTCACTGTCTCTCTCTGTGCCCCTCTATGTCTCTCTGTGCCCCTCTCACTGTCTCTCTCTGTCCCTCTCACTGTCTCTCTCTGTGCCTCTCACTGTCTCTCTCTGTGTCTCTCTCTGTCTCTCTCTGTGCCCCTCTCTCTGTCTCTCTCTGTGCCTCTCACTGTCTCGCTTTGTCTCTCTCTGTCTCTCACTGTGTCTCTCTGCCTCTCTCTGTGCCCCTCCCTGTCTCTCTGTGCCCCTCTCTGTGCCCCTCTCACTGTCTCTCTCTGTGCCTCTCACTGTCTCTCTCTGTGCCTCTCACTGTCTCTCTCTGTGCCTCTCACTGTCTCTCTCTGTGCCCCTCTCACTGTCTCTCTCTGTGCTTCTCACTGTCTCTGTGTCTGTCACTGTCTCTCTCTGTGCCTCCCACTATCTCTCTCTGTGCCCCTCTCACTGTCTCTCTCTGTGCTTCTCACTGTCTCTGTGTCTGTCACTGTCTCTCTCTGTGCCTCCCACTATCTCTCTGTGCCTCTCTCTGTGCCTCTCTCTGTGCCTCTCACTGTCTCTCTCTGTGCCTCTCACTGTCTCTCTCTGTGCCCCTCTCACTGTCTCTCTCTGTGCCCCTCTCACTGTCTCTCTCTGTGCCCCTCTCACTGTCTCTCTCTGTGCCCCTCTCACTGTCTCTCTCTGTGCCTCTCACTGTCTCTCTCTGTGCCTCTCACTGTCTCTCTCTGTGCCCCTCTCTGTCTCTCTCTGTGCCCCTCACTGTCTCTCTATGTGCCTCTCTCTGTCTCTCTCTGTGCCCCTCACTGTCTCTCTCTGTGCCCCTCACTGTCTCTCTGTGCCCCTCACTGTCTCTCTGTGCCCCTCTCTGTGCCTCTCACTGTCTCTCTCTGTGTCCCTCACTGTCTCTCTCTGTGCCCCTCACTGTCTCTCTGTGCCCCTCACTGTCTCTCTGTGCCCTTCACTGTCCCTCTCTGTGTTCCTCACTGTCTCTCTCTGTGCCTCTCACTGTCTCTGTGCCTCTCACTGTCTCTCTCTGTGTCTCTCTCTGTCTCTCTGTGCCCCTCTCTCTGTCTCTCTCTGTGCCTCTCACTGTCTCGCTTTGTCTCTCTCTGTCTCTCACTGTGTCTCTCTGCCTCTCTCTGTGCCCCTCCCTGTCTCTCTGTGCCCCTCTCTGTGCCCCTCTCACTGTCTCTCTCTGTGCCTCTCACTGTCTCTCTCTGTGCCTCTCACTGTCTCTCTCTGTGCCCCTCTCACTGTCTCTCTCTGTGCTTCTCACTGTCTCTGTGTCTGTCACTGTCTCTCTCTGTGCCTCCCACTATCTCTCTGTGCCTCTCTCTGTGCCTATCTCTGTGCCTCTCACTGTCTCTCTCTGTGCCTCTCACTGTCTCTCTCTGTGCCTCTCACTATCTCTCTCTGTGCCCCTCTCACTGTCTCTCTCTGTGCCCCTCTCACTGTCTCTCTCTGTGCCCCTCTCACTGTCTCTCTCTGTGCCCCTCTCACTGTCTCTCTCTGTGCCTCTCACTGTCTCTCTCTGTGCCTCTCACTGTCTCTCTCTGTGCCTCTCACTGTCTCTCTCTGTGCCCCTCTCTGTCTCTCTCTGTGCCCCTCACTGTCTCTCTCTGTGCCCCTCACTGTCTCTGTGCCTCCCACTGTCTCTCTGTGCCTCTCACTGTCTCTCTCTGTGCCTCTCACTGTCTCTCTCTGTGCCTCTCACTGTCTCTCTCTGTGCCCCTCTCACTGTCTCTCTCTGTGCTTTTCACTGTCTCTCTGTGCCCCTCTCACTGTCTCTCTCTGTGCCCCTCACTGTCTCTCTGTGCCCCTCACTGTCTCTCTGTGCCCCTCTCTGTGCCTCTCACTGTCTCTCTCTGTGTCCCTCACTGTCTCTCTCTGTGCCCCTCACTGTCTCTCTGTGCCCCTCACTGTCTCTCTGTGCCCTTCACTGTCCCTCTCTGTGTCCCTCACTGTCTCTCTCTGTGCCTCTCACTGTCTCTGTGCCTCTCACTGTCTCTCTCTGTGTCTCTCTCTGTCTCTCTGTGCCCCTCTCTCTGTCTCTCTCTGTGCCTCTCACTGTCTCGCTTTGTCTCTCTCTGTCTCTCACTGTGTCTCTCTGCCTCTCTCTGTGCCCCTCCCTGTCTCTCTGTGCCCCTCTCTGTGCCCCTCTCACTGTCTCTCTCTGTGCCTCTCACTGTCTCTCTCTGTGCCTCTCACTGTCTCTCTCTGTGCCCCTCTCACTGTCTCTCTCTGTGCTTCTCACTGTCTCTGTGTCTGTCACTGTCTCTCTCTGTGCCTCCCACTATCTCTCTGTGCCTCTCTCTGTGCCTCTCTCTGTGCCTATCTCTGTGCCTCTCACTGTCTCTCTCTGTGCCTCTCACTGTCTCTCTCTGTGCCTCTCACTGTCTCTCTCTGTGCCCCTCTCACTGTCTCTCTCTGTGCCCCTCTCACTGTCTCTCTCTGTGCCCCTCTCACTGTCTCTCTCTGTGCCCCTCTCACTGTCTCTCTCTGTGCCTCTCACTGTCTCTCTCTGTGCCTCTCACTGTCTCTCTCTGTGCCTCTCACTGTCTCTCTCTGTGCCCCTCTCTGTCTCTCTCTGTGCCCCTCACTGTCTCTCTCTGTGCCCCTCACTGTCTCTGTGCCTCCCACTGTCTCTCTGTGCCTCTCACTGTCTCTCTCTGTGCCTCTCACTGTCTCTCTCTGTGCCTCTCACTGTCTCTCTCTGTGCCCCTCTCACTGTCTCTCTCTGTGCTTTTCACTGTCTCTCTGTGCCCCTCTCACTGTCTCTCTCTGTGCCCCTCTCACTGTCTCTCTCTGTGCCTCTCACTGTCTCTCTCTGTGCCTCTCACTGTCTCTCTGTGCCTCTCACTGTCTCTCTCTGTGCCCCTCTCTGTCTCTCTCTGTGCCCCTCTCACTGTCTCTCTCTGTGCCCCTCTCTCTGTCTCTCTCTGTGCCCCTCACTGTCTCTCTCTGTGCCCCTCACTGTCTCTCTCTGTGCCCCTCACTGTCTCTCTCTGTGCCCCTCACTGTCTCTCTGTGCCCCTCACTGTCTCTCTGTGCCCCTCACTGTCTCTCTGTGCCCCTCTCTGTGCCTCTCACTGTCTCTCTCTGTGCCCCTCACTGTCTCTCTCTGTGCCCCTCACTGTCTCTCTGTGCCCCTCACTGTCTCTCTGTGCCCCTCACTGTCTCTCTGTGCCCTTCACTGTCCCTCTCTGTGTCCCTCACTGTCTCTCTCTGTGCCTCTCACTGTCTCTGTGCCTCTCACTGTCTCTCTCTGTGTCTCTCTCTGTCTCTCTCTGTGCCCCTCTCTCTGTCTCTCTCTGTGCCTCTCACTGTCTCGCTTTGTCTCTCTCTGTCTCTCACTGTCTCTCTGCCTCTCTCAGTGCCCCTCCCTGTCTCTCTGTGCCCCTCTCTGTGCCCCTCTCACTGTCTCTCTCTGTGCCTCTCACTGTCTCTCTCTGTGCCTCTCACTGTCTCTCTCTGTGCCCCTCTCACTGTCTCTCTCTGTGCTTCTCACTGTCTCTGTGTCTGTCACTGTCTCTCTCTGTGCCTCCCACTATCTCTCTGTGCCTCTCTCTGTGCCTATCTCTGTGCCTCTCACTGTCTCTCTGTGCCTCTCACTGTCTCTCTCTGTGCCTCTCACTGTCTCTCTCTGTGCCCCTCTCACTGTCTCTCTCTGTGCCCCTCTCACTGTCTCTCTCTGTGCCCCTCTCACTGTCTCTCTCTGTGCCCCTCTCACTGTCTCTCTCTGTGCCCCTCTCACTGTCTCTCTCTGTGCCTCTCACTGTCTCTCTCTGTGCCTCTCACTGTCTCTCTCTGTGTCTCTCTCTGTGCCCCTCTCTGTCTCTCTCTGTGCCCCTCACTGTCTCTCTCTGTGCCCCTCACTGTCTCTGTGCCTCCCACTGTCTCTCTGTGCCTCTCACTGTCTCTCTCTGTGCCTCTCACTGTCTCTCTCTGTGCCTCTCACTGTCTCTCTCTGTGCCCCTCTCACTGTCTCTCTCTGTGCCTTTCACTGTCTCTCTGTGCCTCTCACTGTCTCTCTCTGTGCCCCTCTCACTGTCTCTCTCTGTGCCCCTCTCACTGTCTCTCTCTGTGCCTCTCACTGTCTCTCTCTGTGCCTCTCACTGTCTCTCTCTGTGCCCCTCTCTGTCTCTCTCTGTGCCCCTCTCTGTCTCTCTCTGTGCCCCTCTCACTGTCTCTCTCTGTGCCTCTCACTGTCTCTCTGTGCCTCTCACTGTCTCTCTCTGTGCCCCTCTCTGTCTCTCTCTGTGCCCCTCTCACTGTCTCTCTCTGTGCCCCTCTCACTGTCTCTCTCTGTGCCTCTCACTGTCTCTCTCTGTGCCCCTCTCTGTCTCTCTCTGTGCCTCTCACTGTCTCTGTCTGTGCCTCTCACTGCCTCTCTCTGTGCCTCTCACTGTCTCTCTCTGTGCCCCCCACTGTCTCTCTCTGTGCCCCTCACTGTCTCTCTCTGTGCCCCTCACTGTTTCTCTCTGTGCCCCTCACTGTCTCTCTCTGTGCCTCTCTCTGTCTCTCTCTGTGCCTCTCTCTGTCTCTCTCTGTCTCTCTCTGTGCCTCTCACTGTCTCTCTCTGTGCCCCTCACTGTCTCTCTCTGTGCCCCTCACTGTCTCTCTGTGCCCCTCACTGTCTCTCTGTGCCCCTCACTGTCTCTCTGTGCCCTTCACTGTCCCTCTCTGTGTCCCTCACTGTCTCTCTCTGTGCCTCTCACTGTCTCTGTGCCTCTCACTGTCTCTGGGCCTCTCACTGTCTCTGGGCCTCTCACTGTCTCTCTGTGCCCCTCACTGTCTCTCTGTGCCCCTCACTGTCTCTCTGTGACCCTCTCAGAGCTGATAGACTGCGGGCAGTGTGGTGATGGCTGTAATGGAGGAGACACGTGGGACGCATTTATGACTGTTCTGAGGCAAGGTGAGAGGGAGCGCAGTCTCTGTATATAGGGGTGAGAGGGAGCTCAGTCTCTGTATATAGGGGTGAGAGGGAGCTCAGTCTCTGTATATAGGGGCGAGAGGGAGCTCAGACTCTGTATATAGGGGCGAGAGGGAGCTCAGTCTCTGTATATAGGGGCGAGAGGGAGCTCAGTCTCTGTATATAGGGGCGAGAGGGAGTTCAGACTCTGTATATAGGGGTGAGAAGGAGCTGAGTCTCTGTATATAGGGGTGAGAGGGAGCGCAGTCTCTGTATATAGGGGTGAGAGGGAGCGCAGTCTCTATATAGAGGTGAGAGGGAGCGCAGTCTCTGTATTTAGGGGTGAGAGGGAGCTCGGTCTCTGTATATAGGGGCAAGAGGGAGCTCGGTCTCTGTATATAGGGGCGAGAGGGAGCTCGGTCTCTGTATATAGGGGCGAGAGGGAGCTCGGCCTCTGTATATAGGGGCGAGGGGGAGCTCGGTCTCTGTATATAGGGGCGAGAGGGAGCTCGGTCTCTGTATATAGGGGCGAGAGGGAGCTTGGTCTCTGTATATAGGGGCGAGAGGGAGCTCGGTCTCTGTATATAGGGACGAGAGGGAGCTCGGTCTCTGTATATAGGGGCGAGAGGGAGCTCGGTCTCTGTATATAGGGGTGAGAGGGAGTTCGGTCTCTGTATATAGGGGCGAGAGGGAGCTCAGTCTCTGTATATAGGGGCGAGAGGGAGCTCAGTCTCTGTATATAGGGGCGAGAGGGAGCTCAGTCTCTGTATATAGGGGCGAGAGGGAGCTCAGTCTCTGTATATAGGGGCGAGAGGGAGTTCAGTCTCTGTATATAGCAGCGAGAGGGAGCTCAGTCTCTGTATATAGGGGCGAGAGGGAGTTCAGTCTCTGTATATAGCAGCGAGAGGGAGCTCAGTCTCTGTATAGAGGGGCGAGAGGGAGCTCAGTCTCTGTATATAGGGGCGAGAGGGAGTTCAGTCTCTGTATATAGGGGCGAGAGGGAGCTCAGTCTCTGTATATAGGGGCGAGAGGGAGCTCAGTCTGTATATAGCAGCGAGAGGGAGCTCAGTCTCTGTATATAGGGGCGAGAGGGAGTTCAGTCTCTGTATATAGCAGCGAGAGGGAGCTCGGTCTCTGTATATAGGGGCGAGAGGGAGCTCAGTCTCTGTTTATAGGGGCGAGAGGGAGCTCAGTCTCTGTATAGAGGGGCGAGAGGGAGCTCAGTCTCTGTATATAGGGGTGAGAGGGAGTTCAGTCTCTGTATATAGCAGCGAGAGGGAGCTCAGTCTCTGTATATAGGGGCGAGAGGGAGCTCAGTCTCTGTATATAGGGGCGAGAGGGAGTTCAATCTCTGTATATAGGGGCGAAAGGGAGCTCAGTCTCTGTATATAGGGGCGAGAGGGAGCTCAGTCTCTGTATATAGCAGCAAGAGGGAGCTCAGTCTCTGTATATAGGGGCGAAAGGGAGCTCAGTCTCTGTATATAGGGGCAAGAGGGAGCTCAGTCTCTGTATATAGGGGCGAGAGGGAGTTCAGTCTCTGTATATAGGGGCGAGAGGGAGCTCAGTCTCTGTATATAGGGGCGAGAGGGAGCTCAGTCTGTATATAGCAGCGAGAGGGAGCTCAGTCTCTGTATATAGGGGCGAGAGGGAGTTCAGTCTCTGTATATAGCAGCGAGAGGGAGCTCGGTCTCTGTATATAGGGGCGAGAGGGAGCTCAGTCTCTGTTTATAGGGGCGAGAGGGAGCTCAGTCTCTGTATAGAGGGGCGAGAGGGAGCTCAGTCTCTGTATATAGGGGTGAGAGGGAGTTCAGTCTCTGTATATAGCAGCGAGAGGGAGCTCAGTCTCTGTATATAGGGGCGAGAGGGAGCTCAGTCTCTGTATATAGGGGCGAGAGGGAGTTCAATCTCTGTATATAGGGGCGAAAGGGAGCTCAGTCTCTGTATATAGGGGCGAGAGGGAGCTCAGTCTCTGTATATAGCAGCAAGAGGGAGCTCAGTCTCTGTATATAGGGGCGAAAGGGAGCTCAGTCTCTGTATATAGGGGCAAGAGGGAGCTCAGTCTCTGTATATAGGGGCGAGAGGGAGTTCAGTCTCTGTATATAGGGGCGAGAGGGAGCTCAGTCTCTGTATATAGCAGCGAGGGGGAGCTCGGTCTCTGTATATAGGGGCGAGAGGGAGCTCGGTCTCTGTATATAGGGGCGAGAGGGAGCTCGGTCTCTGTATATAGGGGCGAGAGGGAGCTCGGTCTCTGTATATAGGGACGAGAGGGAGCTCGGTCTCTGTATATAGGGGCGAGAGGGAGCTCGGTCTCTGTATATAGGGGTGAGAGGGAGCTCGGTCTCTGTATATAGGGGCGAGAGGGAGCTCGGTCTCTGTATATAGGGGCGAGAGGGAGCTCAGTCTCTGTATATAGGGGCGAGAGGGAGCTCAGTCTCTGTATATAGGGGCGAGAGGGAGTTCAGTCTCTGTATATAGCAGCGAGAGGGAGCTCAGTCTCTGTATATAGGGGCGAGAGGGAGTTCAGTCTCTGTATATAGCAGCGAGAGGGAGCTCAGTCTCTGTATATAGGGGCGAGAGGGAGCTCAGTCTCTGTATATAGGGGCGAGAGGGAGTTCAGTCTCTGTATATAGGGGCGAGAGGGAGCTCAGTCTCTGTATATAGGGGCGAGAGGGAGCTCAGTCTGTATATAGCAGCGAGAGGGAGCTCAGTCTCTGTATATAGGGGCGAGAGGGAGTTCAGTCTCTGTATATAGCAGCGAGAGGGAGCTCGGTCTCTGTATATAGGGGCGAGAGGGAGCTCAGTCTCTGTTTATAGGGGCGAGAGGGAGCTCAGTCTCTGTATAGAGGGGCGAGAGGGAGCTCAGTCTCTGTATATAGGGGTGAGAGGGAGTTCAGTCTCTGTATATAGCAGCGAGAGGGAGCTCAGTCTCTGTATATAGGGGCGAGAGGGAGCTCAGTCTCTGTATATAGGGGCGAGAGGGAGTTCAATCTCTGTATATAGGGGCGAAAGGGAGCTCAGTCTCTGTATATAGGGGTGAGAGGGAGCTCAGTCTCTGTATATAGCAGCAAGAGGGAGCTCAGTCTCTGTATATAGGGGCGAAAGGGAGCTCAGTCTCTGTATATAGGTGCAAGAGGGAGCTCAGTCTCTGTATATAGGGGCGAGAGGGAGTTCAGTCTCTGTATATAGGGGCGAGAGGGAGCTCAGTCTCTGTATATAGGGGCGAGAGGGAGCTCAGTCTGTATATTGCAGCGAGAGGGAGCTCAGTCTCTGTATATAGGGGCGAGAGGGAGTTCAGTCTCTGTATATAGCAGCGAGAGGGAGCTCGGTCTCTGTATATAGGGGCGAGAGGGAGCTCAGTCTCTGTTTATAGGGGCGAGAGGGAGCTCAGTCTCTGTATAGAGGGGCGAGAGGGAGCTCAGTCTCTGTATATAGGGGTGAGAGGGAGTTCAGTCTCTGTATATAGCAGCGAGAGGGAGCTCAGTCTCTGTATATAGGGGCGAGAGGGAGCTCAGTCTCTGTATATAGGGGCGAGAGGGAGTTCAATCTCTGTATATAGGGGCGAAAGGGAGCTCAGTCTCTGTATATAGGGGCGAGAGGGAGCTCAGTCTCTGTATATAGCAGCAAGAGGGAGCTCAGTCTCTGTATATAGGGGCGAAAGGGAGCTCAGTCTCTGTATATAGGGGCGAGAGGGAGTTCAGTCTCTGTATATAGGGGCGAGAGGGAGCTCAGTCTCTGTATATAGGGGCGAGAGGGAGCTCAGTCTGTATATAGCAGCGAGAGGGAGCTCGGTCTCTGTATATAGGGGCGAGAGGGAGCTCAGTCTCTGTTTATAGGGGCGAGAGGGAGCTCAGTCTCTGTATAGAGGGGCGAGAGGGAGCTCAGTCTCTGTATATAGGGGTGAGAGGGAGTTCAGTCTCTGTATATAGCAGCGAGAGGGAGCTCAGTCTCTGTATATAGGGGCGAGAGGGAGCTCGGTCTCTGTATATAGGGGCGAGAGGGAGCTCGGTCTCTGTATATAGGGGTGAGAGGGAGCTCGGTCTCTGTATATAGGGGCGAGAGGGAGCTCAGTCTCTGTATATAGGGGCGAGAGGGAGCTCAGTCTCTGTATATAGGGGCGAGAGGGAGCTCAGTCTCTGTATATAGGGGCGAGAGGGAGTTCAGTCTCTGTATATAGCAGCGAGAGGGAGCTCAGTCTCTGTATATAGGGGCGAGAGGGAGTTCAGTCTCTGTATATAGCAGCGAGAGGGAGCTCAGTCTCTGTATATAGGGGCGAGAGGGAGCTCAGTCTCTGTATATAGGGGCGAGAGGGAGTTCAGTCTCTGTATATAGGGGCGAGAGGGAGCTCAGTCTCTGTATATAGGGGCGAGAGGGAGCTCAGTCTGTATATAGCAGCGAGAGGGAGCTCAGTCTCTGTATATAGGGGCGAGAGGGAGTTCAGTCTCTGTATATAGCAGCGAGAGGGAGCTCGGTCTCTGTATATAGGGGCGAGAGGGAGCTCAGTCTCTGTTTATAGGGGCGAGAGGGAGCTCAGTCTCTGTATAGAGGGGCGAGAGGGAGCTCAGTCTCTGTATATAGGGGTGAGAGGGAGTTCAGTCTCTGTATATAGCAGCGAGAGGGAGCTCAGTCTCTGTATATAGGGGCGAGAGGGAGCTCAGTCTCTGTATATAGGGGCGAGAGGGAGTTCAATCTCTGTATATAGGGGCGAAAGGGAGCTCAGTCTCTGTATATAGGGGCGAGAGGGAGCTCAGTCTCTGTATATAGCAGCAAGAGGGAGCTCAGTCTTTGTATATAGGGGCGAAAGGGAGCTCAGTCTCTGTATATAGGGGCAAGAGGGAGCTCAGTCTCTGTATATAGGGGCGAGAGGGAGTTCAGTCTCTGTATATAGGGGCGAGAGGGAGCTCAGTCTCTGTATATAGGGGTGAGAGGGAGCTCAGTCTGTATATAGCAGCGAGAGGGAGCTCAGTCTCTGTATATAGGGGCGAGAGGGAGTTCAGTCTCTGTATATAGCAGCGAGAGGGAGCTCAGTCTCTGTATATAGGGGCGAGAGGGAGCTCAGTCTCTGTTTATAGGGGCGAGAGGGAGCTCAGTCTCTGTATAGAGGGGCGAGAGGGAGCTCAGTCTCTGTATATAGGGGTGAGAGGGAGTTCAGTCTCTGTATATAGCAGCGAGAGGGAGCTCAGTCTCTGTATATAGGGGCGAGAGGGAGCTCAGTCTCTGTATATAGGGGCGAGAGGGAGTTCAATCTCTGTATATAGGGGCGAAAGGGAGCTCAGTCTCTGTATATAGGGGCGAGAGGGAGCTCAGTCTCTGTATATAGCAGCAAGAGGGAGCTCAGTCTCTGTATATAGGGGCGAAAGGGCGCTCAGTCTCTGTATATAGGGGCAAGAGGGAGCTCAGTCTCTGTATATAGGGGCGAGAGGGAGTTCAGTCTCTGTATATAGGGGCGAGAGGGAGCTCAGTCTCTGTATATAGCAGCGAGAGGGAGCTCAGTCTCTGTATATAGGGGCGAGAGGGAGCTCGGTCTCTGTATATAGGGGCGAGAGGGAGCTCGGTCTCTGTATATAGGGGCGAGAGGGAGCTCAGTCTCTGTATATAGCAGCGAGAGGGAGCTCAGTCGCTGTATATAGGGGCGAGAGGGTGCTCAGTCTCTGTATATAGGGCGAGAGGGAGCTCGGTCTCTGTATATAGGGGCGAGAGGGAGCTCGGTCTCTGTATATAGGGGCGAGAGGGAGCTCGGTCTCTGTATATAGTGGCGAGAGGGAGTTCAGTCTCTGTATATAGGGGCGAGAGGGAGCTCAGTCTCTGTATATAGTGGCGAGAGGGAGTTCAGTCTCTGTATATAGCAGCGAGAGGGAGCTCGGTCTCTGTATATAGGGGCAAGAGGGAGTTCAGTCTCTGTATATAGCAGCGAGAGGGAGCTCGGTCTCTGTATATAGGGGCGAGAGGGAGCTCAGTCTCTGTATATAGCAGCGAGAGGGAGCTCAGTCTCTGTATATAGGGGCGAGAGGGAGCTCGGTCTCTGTATATAGGGGCGAGAGGGAGCTCAGTCTCTGTATATAGCAGCGAGAGGGAGCTCAGTCATCCCTTTGATCTTCTTTATAGGGGGCCTTGCTAGGGAAGATAAATACCCGTACACCGGTAAGAAGCAGGAATGCCGGAAGGGTCTGAGTCCTGACGCATTGATCCACAGTTTTGAGATGCTGCAGCGGAACGAGAAAGGTAACCTGTGTCACGATGGGCACAACTATTAACACATTTATATTTTGTGGATCCCAATTGAGCAGAACAAGTTGAGCAAAATAAATTGTCCTTTATTTCCTTGATAGACAGACACACGACAACCTTAGAATACACTTAATAAAAACACTTACTGAACAGAGAAACGGGATAGAATGTGCAGAAAGGTGCAAAGCACCAGAACATTGTCCTTTAAAATGCAGTCCTGTTGCAAGGTCGCAAATTGCCAGCCCAATCCTTCTGTGACAGTGCAAAGTCTTTTCTGGTTCTTTGAGGTTCGTTCTGGAATCCCCAGGGCTAACAAAATCCTGAAGCAGGGCAAGTTTCCTTGTTGCGATGTTTTTAACCCCTTGCGTTCTGGAATCGAAGCCGCTGTACTTAGATCTTATCCGTTTGAAGAAATCAGGTAACAACCACAACAACACAGGAATGACACAGGAATGAGGGTTACAGGCCTCTTTAAGGACAGGGGCCCTTGGAGTTTTACATTAGCCTCATCCCATTGGCAAGGAATTATCTTCCTCCTATCAGAGCCTGCCATGTCACGTGTGAAAATCCACCAGCCAGCCCAGGTAACTCTGAGCATGCTCAGTAAGCAGCTTGGTAGCACTGCTAAGTAAAAAGGGGCCACTCAATTCTGGGGACACAACGTCTGGAGTTTGGTCCCAAGGTGTGAAATAGCCAGGATGAGTAACAGGATCTGCTACTCAGAAACATCCAGGTTAAGTCACACTTTTAAGACTCTGTGGTCTTTAATCCCCCAGACCCATTGGCATCGCCTCAACAGGGGGCTCATGTATGCATAACATTTGTTCCTTAATGCATTACAAAGGCAGGCAGAAAAATAGCATCCTGCCTGTACATTTTAAACCTGCAACAGAAAGGCACTTCATCAAAAATATATGTTTCACTTATGACAAAGTTATATTTTTAATATGTGTGTGCTTGGGGGGTTACACTGAGTCGGCACATCAAAAATCAGGGTGCTGGCTCACTCCGTTCCTAAATTAGCAGTCTTAATGGAACGGCTCCTGTTATTCAACACTGCAGGTAGAGACTAGTCTGCAAAAAGGGGACAACAATGCATAGAGGGGAAAATGGTACATCGGAACAGCATATAAAATTAACCCCTTCATCCCCAATACGAAATAGGGGTAACCAGCTGAGCACACTGCCTTTATTAATGCGCTGATTACGCCCATTTTTGTCACACCCTGCTTCTGGCAAGGAAGGGGTTAATGGAGCAACGATATACAGGTCCTTCTAAATGAGACAATTCAATGTCACCTTGCGGGGGGAGGGACAGACTCATAGCTCCTTCTGTCTGTGTCACTGTGTCACCCTGCGGGGGGAGGGACAGACTCATAGCTCCTTCTGTCTGTGTCACTGTGTTACCCTGCTGGGGGAGGGACAAACTCATAGCTCCCTTCTGTCTGTGTCACTGTGTTACCCTGCTGGGGGAGGGACAGACTCATAGCTCCCTTCTGTCTGTGTCACCCTGTGGGGGGAGGGACAGACTCATAGCTCCCTTCTGTCTGTGTCACTGTGTCACCCTGCGGGGGGAGGGACAGGCTCATAGCTCCCTTCTGTCTGTGTCACTGTGTCACCCGGGGGGGGGGGGGGGGGACACAGACTGGATGTCCCAGGGCTCAGTGTTGCACATTATACCTCTGAGTTTTTTCTCTGGCAGTGATGGCGGCTCATCTGGCTTACAAAGGAACCCTGACCGTGATTCTTAACCAGGACCCACTGAAGGTGAGTGACTACTCAGTAAGGTTTGGGACACTACACTCCGCGTTCCTGAAATGAGCCTCACGCTGCCCCCTCTACCTCTCTTACAGCATTATAAGAAGGGAGTAATGCAACCTACAAATGCCAACTGTGACACATCCAGATTGGACCACGCAGTGTTACTAGTGGGATACGCCGGAGGTAAGAGAAGGATCATTATATCGCCGCATTCTGCTTTACTGCAGGAGCTTGGGTTTGGCCATTCAGATTATGACTGTTAGGTTGACAAATGTTATTAATGGTTAATTCGTCAGTTTAGCTCCTTTCTGTCTGTGTCACTGTGTCATCCTGCGGGGGGAGGGAGAGACTCATAGGTCCCTTCTGTCTGTGTCACTGTGTCACCCTGCGGGGGAGGGATAGACTCATAGCTCCCTTCTGTCTGTGTCACTGTGTCACCCTGCGGGGGGAGGGGCAGACTCATAGCTCCCTTCTGTCTGAGTCACTGTGTCACCCTGCGGGGGGAGGGACAGACTCATAGCTCCCTTCTGTCTGTGTCACTGTCACCCTGCGGGGGGAGGGACACTCATAGCTCCCTTCTGTCTGTGTCACTGTGTCACCCTGCGGGGGGAGGGACAGACTCATTGCTACTTTCTGTTTGTCACTGTCACCCTGCGGGGGGAGGGACAGACACATAGCTCCCTTCTGTCTGTGTCACTGTCACCCTGCGGGGGGAGGGACAGACACATAGCTCCCTTCTGTCTGTGTCACTGTCACCCTGCGGGGGGAGGGACAAAACTCATAGCTCCCTTCTGTCTGTGTCAGTCACCCTGCGGGGGGAGGGACAGACTCATAGCTCCCTTCTGTCTGTGTCACTGTCACCCTGCGGGGGGAGGGACAGACTCATAGCTCCCTTCTGTCTGTGTCACTGTGTCACCCTGCGGGGGGAGGGACAGACTCATTGCTCCTTTCTGTTTGTCACTGTCACCCTGCGGGGGGAGGGACAGACACATAGCTCCCTTCTGTCTGTGTCACTGTCACCCTGCGGGGGGAGGGACAGACTCATAGCTCCCTTCTGTCTGTGTCACTGTCACCCTGCGGGGGGAGGGACAGACTCATAGCTCCCTTCTGTCTGTGTCAGTGTGTCACCCTGCGGGGGGAGGGACAGACTCATAGCTCCCTTCTGTCTGTGTCACTGTGTCACCCTGCGGGGGGAGGAACAGACTCATAGCTCCCTTCTGTCTGTGTCAGTGTGTCACCCTGCGGGGGGAGGGACAGACTCATAGCTCCCTTCTGTCTGTGTCACTGTGTCACCCTGCGGGGGGAGGAACAGACTCATAGCTCCCTTCTGTCTGTGTCAGTGTGTCACCCTGCGGGGGGAGGGACAGACTTATAGCTCCCTTCTGTCTGTGTCACTGTCACCCTGCGGGGGGAGGGACAGACTCATAGCTCCCTTCTGTGTGTGTCACTGTGTCACCCTGCGGGGGAAGGGACAGACTCATAGCTCCCTTCTGTCTGTGTCACCCTGCGGGGGGAGGGACAGACTCATAGCTCCCTTCTGTCTGTCACCCTGCGGGGGGAGGGACAGACTCATAGCTCCCTTCTGTCTGTCACCCTGCGGGGGGAGGGACAGACTCATAGCTCCCTTCTGTCTGTGTCACTGTGTCACCCTCATGTCTTGTTTTCTGTCTAGGGACGGGTATTCCTTTCTGGACCCTGAAGAACAGTTGGGGAGAAGATTGGGGAGAGAAAGTAAGTAGCGTTCATTTTATGCAATCCCTGTGATAGCCCGCAGTGTGCCTGGCACTGTATCCCTGTGACAGCCCACTGTGTGCCTGGCACTGTATCCCTCTGACAGCCCGCAGTGTGCCTGGCACTGTATCCCTGTGACAGCCCGCAGTGTGCCTGTCACTGTATCCCTGTGACAGCCCGCAGTGTGCCTGGCACTGTATCCCTGTGACAGCCCGCAGTGTGCCTGTCACTGTATCCCTGTGACAGCCCGCAGTGTGCCTGTCACTGTATCCCTGTGACAGCCCGCAGTGTGCCTGGCACTGTATCCCTGTGACAGCCCGCAGTGTGCCTGGCACTGTATCCCTGTGACAGCCCGCAGTGTGCCTGGCACTGTATCCCTGTGACAGCCCGCAGTGTGCCTGGCACTGTATCCCTGTGACAGCCCGCAGTGTGCCTGGCACTGTATCCCTGTGACAGCCCGCAGTGTGCCTGGCACTGTATCCCTGTGACAGCCCGCAGTGTGCCTGGCACTGTATCCCTGTGACAGCCCGCAGTGTGCCTGTCACTGTATCCCTGTGACAGCCCGCAGTGTGCCTGGCACTGTATCCCTGTGACAGCCCGCAGTGTGCCTGGCACTGTATCCCTGTGACAGCCCGCAGTGTGCCTGGCGCTGTATCCCTGTGACAGCCCGCAGTGTGCCTGGCGCTGTATCCCTGTGACAGCCCGCAGTGTGCCTGGCGCTGTATCCCTGTGACAGCCCGCAGTGTGCCTGGCACTGCATTATGCTTTGATACCACAGCTGCTCCCTCTATCATATTGCGTCCTCTTCCCTCCTCTCTTTCAGGGTTATTTCCGATTGCTTCGTGACAAGAACACGTGTGGCATCAGTACGTACCCACTGACTGCCATCGTAAGCAATTCGGGTGGCAAGAAGCCGCCACGCTGCCCACCCTAACACCTACAGACCGCCGTATGCCAACGCAAAACAAACATGGCTTCTCTCATGCCAAGCAATAAAGAGTCGGTTATAAGGAGCAGACGTCCTGCGTCATTGTCCCTAACAACACGGCTAATTAGTATAGGGTCCAGGTTCTATCAACCTCATCTGCTGGGGTTAATGGAGGTTTTAGAGCTGGGCTGGCGGGGGAAGGGGGAGGTCCTGCAGGGGGGGGGGGGGGGCGGGAGGACCTTAGAGAGGACCTGCGGGGGGGGGGGGGGAGGACCTGCGGGGGGGTGGGGGGGTTCCTGCCATGTTACCAATTTTGTATTTTTATTTCCTTAGCTGTCATAGTAGTAGATATGATGGCGAGGGGGGGGGGGGAGGGGGGAGGGGGGAGGGGCTGAGTCCGCCCCCTACATAGGATAGTGAATAACTAGCCGACAAGACTGGGGTCAGAAAGCAGAGTGGCGCGTCGCTTATAAGTAACATAAAGGCTTTATGCGCCGCCCCTCCTTTGTGACGCTAAATCAAATAATGGAGACCACACAATGTTGGAAGAAAAGGTCACAGCTTTATTTTAACATCCGCTGTTAAAATCCTACCAGCCTGCCCGCCAGCCAAGTATGCTCCATGCAAAATGGGGAGGAGGGGGAGATCCCTGCCGACAGCCAGCAATTGGCCCGCTCCCTCCCCCAGCCCGTATCATGTGCATAGGGGGGGGGAGATCCCTGCCGACAGCCAGCAATTGGCCCGCTCCCTCCCCCCGCCCGTATCATGTGCATGGGAGGGAGATCCCTGCCGACAGCCAGCAATTGGCCCGCTCCCTCCCCCCGCCCGTATCATGTGCATGGGAGGGAGATCCCTGCCGACAGCCAGCAATTGGCCCGCTCCCTCCCCCCGCCCGTATCATGTGCATGGGGGGGAGATCCCTGCCGACAGCCAGCAATTGGCCCGCTCCCTCCCTCCGCCCAAAAGCACTGTAAAATGGGAGGGGGAGATCCTCATTCAGCCGATGTTGGGCTGCTTCCCTCCCCCTCCCGCCCCTAGGGTCAGCTTAGGCCCAGCCCTAAAGCTGGCGCCCAGCCTCTTACCAGCGTTGATTGGGCATAGGCCGGCCCGGCCCTACAGCCGGCGCCTCCAGCCTGCCGCGCTGTTCTAGGGGCTCCAGCTGAGGGACAGACCCTAAAGTCCTCGCCCTTTCTTCGTCTCGTGAGCTTGGCTGGCGCGGCAGCTCCGCCACCCGGAGGCCCCTCTGCCGGGCACTGGCTACCCTGGGGCCGACACGCCCACCCAAAGCTGCGACCTCTGATCTTAATTCTTCCCGCAAAAAACCCTTGATGTTACTTGAGAACACCTCCAACCCCTTTGGTGATAGATGCACACAGTCCCTTCTGTGCCAGCTGCACTCCTTGGTGTCAGTCTCTCTGCGCTTTAAGAGTTTTACCGCCGCTAGAGGATGAATTTTGCCCATGGCCTTATTTACCTTCCTCCTAGCTTTCTCTTTCCGTGGCCCTTTTAAAATTTGCTTTGGACTAATTACAGACCAAATGATTAAAACCTCACTCCACAGCGCCTTCAAGTGGGCGCATTCCTGCTGTAACCGATAAATCAACTCTAGTGTTTTGGTGTTGGCTGGGTCATTCCCCACGAGGTGTAGCAAACTAACATCCGGTTTCACCTGAAATTCTGCTCACTCCTTGTCCAGAGCCTGTTACAGATCAACCAAGCACCTTCCTCTCTTCCCAAGCCAACGCCAATTCACCCCCTCCCCCGTACACCACAGCTGCTGGCCGCACCGCTGATCCTTCGCCCATACGTGCGCCCACTGAACGAAAGGAATGACCCATGATCCACACTTCCAGGGTCTTTTGTGCAGCTGTCTACTGAGAGGGAAAAACATGTTAATCTTCTTGGCTCCGCACGTTGCTGTGCCCTTAGGCCCTGATGTAACCCCCTATAGGCGCTGGGTTTCCACCTCCCCGGTTTCCACATTTGGTCCGGCATACAGCCGTTCTCAGCTACCGCTGTTGCGGCACCAATTCTAAAGCAATGGGTAACAAATACACTGGGATCCATCCCCCTTAGCAGCAAGGCGCCGCCTAAAAACGCTTTGAAATTGGTACCTTGTGAGTGGTGTTGCGTCCTGATGAATGATGAAATTGCTCCCAACCTTGGGCCTGTGCCTTACGTACCCCTTACTCAACGCCACTGGGCAAACTTCCGTTATCCTCTATAGTGAGGTGGACCCACGCTCCCCTTCCCGCTTGGTCGGTTTTAGACCTGCGAATCTTCCATACCACTGACGTAGCATTGAGAATCATGCTCGCGAAAAACAAGCCCGAACCCTGGATTGTTTAAGATGCCGCCACTAGCTCGCCAACCCTGGAGGCACCAAGAAAGCCACGGCAAATACTACTCTGAACAGTTCCCTTTTTCGCTGTACTGAAACATAGCTCTTTTGCTGCCCTCATCAATACCTTGAAAATGAACGCGGTGACGTTCGAAACGCATTGTATGGGTCTTTTGTCACATTAAAGTGCCCTTTTATTTAGTTATTGTTGAATCTGGGTCCTTCCTGCTCAGTTTTTGCTAGTGCGCTTTTGTTCTCCATTTTCCCGTTATACTGCATATCTGTAGCTGCACAGCCTGCCTACCGCTCCTAGGATGTGAGTATTGCTTATGTTCAGGGGAACCTGCCAATGAGACTGAGGGTGAGTGGCTTGTACCATCTACCACCTAGGGATGAATCTCCGGGAAGCGCAGGGATATGTGAAAACAAAAATGTATATAGATAGTGCAATATTGCTGTGACAAATTAAATAAATTGGCTGATCTAATGCAGATGTACTCACAAGTGTGAGAAGGTTAAAGGCACGTAAAGGTATCTTTCCCAGAGTATGGATGTCACACTGTATTCAGGAAATCAATCTCAGCCCCATATAGAATCCAAGAGACCTTAGAAAAGAAGACTGGACATAGCGCAGACTGTATACCAAGGATTTATAAAAGGTAAGTGAAAGGTATTACACTCACATGATTTCAAAAGTTTAAAAGCATTTCGATCACACGCAGTGGATCTCAGCAGCCGGATAGATGGTGTATCTGGTTCCCCTCCTTCCGTGGCGTGCGTGTCACTGGTTTGCGTTCCAACTGCACAGGAAGTGATGTCATCGGCTTCTAGGGGTTCCGGCCAGTAGTACAGACGTCACTCTACGCGTTTCATCTCATCGATTTCATCAGGAGTCAGACAAATTTTAAAGAGAGAACCACTAACTCGCCTTTTACCCTTTCTTGCAACCACGACTCCTCCATGAAGCTGCCTGAAAGCAGCAAGCTGTGGGGCCGTCTGTGGCTGGCGGGTATTAAAGAAGGCTTTTCATATAGAGAGGGGTTTTAATCCACGCCGTCCCAAAACCCTGCCACGAGACGTCCCAAAACCCTGCCACGAGACGTCCCAAAACACTGCCACGAGACATCCCAAAACCCTGCCACGAGACATCCCAAAACACTGCCACGAGACGTCCCAAAACACTGCCACGAGACATCCCAAAACACTGCCACGAGACATCCCAAAACCCTGCCACGAGACACCCCAAAACCCTGCCACGAGACATCCCAAAACCCTGCCACGAGACATCCCAAAACACTGCCACGAGACATCCCAAAACACTGCCACGAGACATCCCAAAACCCAGCCACGAGACATCCCAAAACACTGCCACGAGACGTCCCAAAACACTGCCACGAGACATCCCAAAACACTGCCACGAGACATCCCAAAACCCTGCCACGAGACGTCCCAAAACACTGCCACGAGACATCCCAAAACACTGCCACGAGACATCCCAAAACACTGCCACGAGACATCCCAAAACACTGCCACGAGACATCCCAAAACCCTGCCACGAGACGTCCCAAAACACTGCCACGAGACATCCCAAAACACTGCCACGAGACGTCCCAAAACCCTGCCACGAGACGTCCCAAAACACTGCCACGAGACATCCCAAAACCCTGCCACGAGACATCCCAAAACCCTGCCACGAGACATCACAAAACACTGCCACGAGACATCACAAAACACTGCCACGAGACATCACAAAACACTGCCACGAGACGTAAAACACTGCCACGAGACATCCCAAAACCCTGCCACGAGACGTCCCAAAACACTGCCACGAGACGTCCCAAAACACTGCCACGAGACGTCCCAAAACCCTGCCACGAGACATCCCAAAACCCTGCCACGAGACATCACAAAACACTGCCACGAGACATCCCAAAACACTGCCACGAGACGTCCCAAAACACTGCCACGAGACGTCCCAAAACCCTGCCACGAGACATCCCAAAACCCTGCCACGAGACATCACAAAACACTGCCACGAAACATCCCAAAACACTGCCACGAGACGTCCCAAAACACTGCCACGAGACGTCCCAAAACACTGCCACGAGACGTCCCAAAACACTGCCACGAGACGTAAAACACTGCCACGAGACGTCACAAAACCCTGCCACGAGACGTCCCAAAACCCTGCCACGAGACATCCCAAAACACTGCCACGAGACATCCCAAAACCCTGCCACGAGACATCCCAAAACCCTGCCACGAGACATCACAAAACACTGCCACGAGACATCACAAAACACTGCCACGAGACATCACAAAACACTGCCACGAGACGTAAAACACTGCCACGAGACATCCCAAAACCCTGCCACGAGACGTCCCAAAACACTGCCACGAGACGTCCCAAAACACTGCCACGAGACGTCCCAAAACCCTGCCACGAGACATCCCAAAACCCTGCCACGAGACGTCACAAAACACTGCCACGAGACGTCCCAAAACACTGCCACGAGACGTCCCAAAACCCTGCCACGAGACATCCCAAAACCCTGCCACGAGACATCACAAAACACTGCCACGAGACATCCCAAAACACTGCCACGAGACGTCCCAAAACACTGCCACGAGACGTCCCAAAACCCTGCCACGAGACGTCCCAAAACCCTGCCACGAGACATCCCAAAACCCTGCCACGAGACGTCCCAAAACCCTGCCACGAGACGTCCCAAAACACTGCCACGAGACGTCCCAAAACACTGCCACGAGATGTAAAACACTGCCACGAGACGTCCCAAAACACTGCCACGAGACGTCCCAAAACACTGCCACGAGACGTCCCAAAACACTGCCACGAGACGTAAAACACTGCCACGAGACGTCCCAAAACACTGCCACGAGACGTCCCAAAACCCTGCCACGAGACGTCCCAAAACACTGCCACGAGACATCCCAAAACACTGCCACGAGACATCCCAAAACACTGCCACGAGACGTAAAACACTGCCACGAGACATCCCAAAACACTGCCACGAGACATCCCAAAACACTGCCACGAGACGTCCCAAAACACTGCCACGAGACGTAAAACACTGCCACGAGACGTCCCAAAACACTGCCACGAGACGTAAAACACTGCCACGAGACGTCCCAAAACACTGCCACGAGACGTAAAACACTGCCACGAGACGTCCCAAAACCCTGCCACGAGACGTCCCAAAACCCTGCCACGAGACATCCCAAAACACTGCCACGAGACATCCCAAAACACTGCCACGAGACATCCCAAAACACTGCCACGAGACATCCCAAAACACTGCCACGAGACATCCCAAAACACTGCCACGAGACGTCCCAAAACACTGCCACGAGACGTAAAATACTGCCACGAGACGTCCCAAAACACTGCCACGAGACGTCCCAAAACACTGCCACGAGACGTCCCACTGAAGAAAGAGACAGCTGGGAATTTGCGGAGAGTATTCAGTAATAAACCCAACATTTCCCAGCACTGAACGCTCTTTAAATAGTGACATTTGCCGTGTTCCTATATACTATATACTGGGAACCGCCCAGCTTTGCAAGTGTCAGATTTTAAAGTGTACCTCAAATTTCAATGGGGTCTGTTAGGGGACAGAGGGGTTGAGTCTGGATCCCACTTAAAACTGTTCCAAGGAATATATTTTCCTTTCAAACCCCCAACCCCCGAACCTCACTGCTAAACATCCCCGTGCTGGAGAAATATCAGCGACACATTTTCTGCGGGCACTGTTATAAACAATAGGGTGAATTCACCCTAATAATGCGGGGCCCATCTCTTCCCCAGCGCCTCATGGGAGCAGCGTGTGGGGTATTTTCTGTAAGGTTTGTCCTTGTGCTTTTGGGGTTACACTTGCAAACCTGTTAAATATCTTATACTATGAGACAGACATTAGACACGTCAGACAAGGGGTTATATGGTAGAGTGCCTTCAATTGATCGAAAATCCCATAGACGCTGCTAAATAGAACTGGGGATTTCAGTATTTGAACGAGGTTTATTATTCGGCAGCCATAAATATTTGTCATATTGAAACATTGTGTTCAAATGTAAAAGGCTACGAGTGTTTAAACTGCTATCAAAATTAAAGTAAACAAGGGGAACGAGTCAACAAAATATTTACTTGTAATTAAGTTAAATCGAAGTAATAAAAGCCACAGCGTATAATTAAAAACGGATTGAATCTGGCAATTAGCCTTGTGCCTCCCCAGGTAATAAACAGGCTAAATATATAAATTTAGATACTCAGTATTAATGCACAATGAAACTGCAACCGGAAGTGATTTTATTCTGGAGGTGATGTCATGAGCTTGGAGCGATGACATCACTTCTAGAAAAAGCGCCTCACGTGATTTATGTATTTATTTTGTGCGTGAACACGGCATAAACATGTGTATTATGATGTAGTCTGCGTGGAAATTGCAGCCGGCCGTAAGAATTTCTAGATTGAGCCAGATGAATCCGCCATTATATCCGGTCTTGGACCAGTTGGACTAGTTAAACAGCCGTTAATCATTGGTTAGTATAACTGAAGAAGCCGGTTATCACGGGTAGAACTGACCCAGCCATTCTTTTCCAGATACAAATGATCCAGACTATGTTTCCGGGACGGCCCAGTAGGAGAAGCCGTTATTACACCCGGTTAGTGGACCAGTCCCATCTCCTGGCCAGTTGTGTTGGCTTCATTCTTCTGGCAGACGTTGATGGCTTCAAGATGCAGCTGAACATTGGGTCTCCACGGGACTGTGTTTGGGAAGGTGTTGAGATGGAGACGGCTCTCACCTTACAAGAAAGCGTCACACCATTCCTTCAGGCAGCCGTAACAATCCCGGGACTGCTTGGCATTAGCTGAGCAGGTATCCTTTAACCACTCCCTAAAAAGCTCGTCGTCCTTCTTCAACACAAGGAACTGACCTAGAACTACGTAAGCCTGGAGAAGAGAGGGGTGACACAAAAAAGAGCCATGAGTCTCTCTCCCACCACAGGGTGACACAGTGACACAGTCAGAAGGGAGCTATGAGTCTGTCCCTCCCACCGCAAGGTGACATCGTGAGAAAAAAAAGGACACATGGCCCACCCGTTATTAGGATCATGTGTAAGACACTTCGTGTCACTGTCACCTTGTCAAACCCTTTGTCCTCCAGCCTCTTTCCCAGTACGTCCCCGATGCCGGCCAGACACTGCACAGGCTTCTCCCCCATGGGTTCGGCCACGAAATCCCGGTGTTTCTGTGATGTAGATGACATCTTCTCTACGTCCCACTGACCTGGGGGCACAAAATTACTATTCACATGGGGGCAGCGTATACCATAGCAAGGTACACAACAAGAGGCTCAGACTTCTGCGTGTGTGTGTTCAAACAAGTATAGAGTTGATATAAAAACTAATACTAAACATACAAAGCACAAATAGAATGGTAAATCTGTGTGTATAAAAGGTGTGTGTTATATATATATACACACACACACACACACACACACAGTAAAATTATATATATATATATTTTATATATAGTATAAAAGTGTAACTACAAATATTGTCACATACCTAGTGTTCTGGGAAAAACTCGTAACAATAAAGAGTAATAGATAGACTATAATAAAAACACTGAGGAATAACCCAGTGTGTCACTATTATGTATACAACAAACGACAGAGAAGCCCAATGCTACATCCAATGTGCCAAAAATACACAGTGAAATACTTATATATTCTCTTGAAAAAGGGTCATTTAGTTAAACCCTTTGGCCAAAGTGTTATAAGCCTGCAGCCACATCACGGCATGACCAGTGTGCAGCCACATCACGGCATGACCAGTGTGCAGCCACATCACGGCATGACCAGTGTGCAGGTCCTAACACTACCAAAGGGTTTAACTAAATGACCCTTTTCAAGAGAATATATAAGTATTTCACTGTGTATTTTTGGCACATTGGATGTAGCATTGGGCTTTTCTGTCTTTTGTTGTATACTGCTGCGGTCAAGTTTATTCGAGCATTTGCCCGTTCTTGGCCGCAGCAGTAGCCTGGCGCGCGCCGGAGGGTGCCGGGCGCGCGCCGAAGCAGCGGAAGAGCGCCCTCCGATCGGGGCGCTCTCCCTACCGCTGCCGGGTCCGCCGGGTCCCCCGGAACCCCCTGCCGCCGTCCCGCGATCGCGGGACACCAGGGCTCCCTCGGGGAGCCCTGGACGCGCGTGCAGGGGGCGCAGGCTCCCGATGACGCGCGACCGCGCGGCACGCCGAGGGGCGGCCACTAGCAAGCCGGGAAATCTCCCGGCTTGCGGTACCGGCCACACTTTAATAAAGTGTGTCGATAGTGTACATATGCCACGCTCACTAGCTCTCCTTTTGACACTATATAAATATAATAATAACAACACTATAACAGTGTCACTGTTCTGTCCCTGGGCAGGGAGAGAGGGAGAGAGAGACAGGATAGATAGAGACAGATAGGATATAGAGAGAGTGATAGAGATAGGAGATAAATAGATATAGCTAGATTAGAGATATATAGATAAAGATAGATAGAAATATATATATATATATATATATATATATATATATATATATATATAAATCCCTTCTTAATCAATTGATATATGCTGAAAAGTCAATGAGATGAAATAAAAGCTTCTGTCGACAACTTGGCGCCCGCAGAGATCACCTGACTGACCCCCCAGATAATCAGCGTCTACAGCAAACATGCGTAGAGAAGGGCCTGAGTATCTGCATAGATACTGTATGTAATGGCGGTACTCACGTATATATATATGTTTGAATCCAGGCCGTTCGGAGCTCCGTGCGCGCGGACCGCAGATCGTGTTGAAAATAGAAGAAACAAAAAGGAAATAATGGCGGCGTACACGGGAAAAAGCTCAGAGCAGAGTGCCGGGTACAAAGGAGGCAAAATAAATCCTCCTACGCGTTCCGCACCTGCACACCTGCACAAGGAGTGACTAATATACACATATTCGGCATATTTATAGTGTTGGAAACTGGAAAGTCAAACCGGTGCCCGACAGCGCAGAAAAGCCCAGAGGGAAGGCGCGTCACAGGCAACCATTTAAACATTTGCATATACAGTGTCTTAGTAAGTTCAAAACCCAAACTACGTTCTGTATATATATTTGTGTCACTAGGACGGCTACCGGGATAGTGACATCATGTATACAGCAAGACAAGAGTCCCAATGCTACATCCAATAGGACTCATTATATAGTACATTACTGTGTATTTTATCTGTATTCTTTCTTCATAAATATGGGTCATTTAGTCCAATAATTTGGTTACAATATTTTGCTACGCCCACGTCACGGTAACCCTGTTTCAGTAGTTCCTACACTACCAATATTATACTGTATATCTCCCGCTGCAGAGAGACAAGGAAGCAGAATTCTGCAGCCAAAGGCACGGGGTGTGTGACATGCATGCGGTGCATAAGGGGTTAACATTAACACGCACTATAGGCACTACAGTAAGTGTGAGCTGCAGGGCAGTTACAACTGGTTAGAAATCAGACGTGCCCTAATAATTATAGGGAGAAAAATCTAAGAGTGTAAAAAATAATTATATATACTGTATATATTATATTATATTCTAGTGAATATCAGGCGCACAAAATCTTTCCACGTAGAAGCACAGAGACATTGTGATCCATTTCCAACTCTCTCCATTCTCTCATAGCTAATGTGTTAATGTCTTGTATGGCACAAAGTTGCAAGTGGTTCAAACATTGATATGTTGTATCTCTTTCAATTGAGCATAAGTAGAGGAGCAATTCTCGCCCCCTTCAATGGTATATTGTCATATTAACCCTCTGTTCACAGATCTACTTTAACATTGTTTTATTTCTAAAATTTGCGCCGGATGCAACTGATCTACTATATATTTCTGAAAGCACTGTATGTTTGTCTGAAAGCACTGTATGTTTGTCTGAAAGCACTGTATGTTTGTCTGAAAGCACTGTATGTTTGTCTGCATGGCCTGTGTCCCTAGGGCCAATCGCATTGCACCTTTGGCCTGTCACTCCGCCTCAGGCCATGCCCGCCCCCACACACCTCTCATTGGCCTGCGGCCAACACCACTGACACACTGTCCCACCCCTCACTGACTCTCATTGGCCTGCGGCCAACACCACTGACACACTGTCCCACCCCTCACTGACTCTCATTGACCTGCGGCCAACACCACTGACACACTGTCCCACCCCTCAGTGACCTTTGGGAACACTTCAAAGCACCTAACACTCACTGCTCTGGGAGATTTGGGAACGCTACACAGCACCTAATCCTCACTGCTCTGGGACCACGTTTCAAAGCAACGAATCCTCACTGCTCTGGGGCCACCTCTCAACCCACAAAACCCTCACCGCCTGCTACCACAGATCAGGTACAGAATCTGAACTATATAAACATTGCTTTCAGCACTCCAACATTACACACGCTCACACAACACCGCACGATCACCTCCACACACCGCACGAACACGCAGCGCATACCGACGGACAATGCCTCTTAAAAACACCCCCCTCGACCACCACCCCCCCCCAACCTCATGCACACCACGAATGCACGCCACAGCTCTCCCACTACCGCAGCCCCTCACACCCCCCCCCCCCACACGAACAGCCACCGCACGCTGCTCCTCCGGAGGCCGCAAAAACCACACAACCTCATGCACACCACGAACGCACGCCACAGCTCTCCCGCTACCGAAGCCCCTCACCCCCCCCCCCACCCGAACAGCCAACGCACGCTGCTCCTCCGCAGCCCCTCACCCCCCCCCCCCACCCGAACAGCCAACGCACGCTGCTCCTCCGCAGCCCCTCACCCCCCCCACCCGAACAGCCAACGCACGCTGCTCCTCCGCAGCCCCTCACCCCCCCCCCCCCACCCGAACAGCCAACGCACGCTGCTCCTCCGCAGCCCCTCACCCCCCCCACCCGAACAGCCAACGCACGCTGCTCCTCCGCAGCCCCTCACCCCCCCCCCCCACCCGAACACCCAACGCACGCTGCTCCTCCGCAGCCCCTCACCCCCCCCCACCCGAACAGCCAACGCACGCTGCTCCTCCGCAGCCCCTCACCCCCCCCCCACCCGAACACCCAACGCACGCTGCTCCTCCGCAGCCCCTCACCCCCCCCCCCCCCCACCCGAACAGCCAACGAACTGGAGCTGCGCAGGGGGGGAGGCGGAGAGGGACGTGGAGAGAGGAGGGAGCAGGAGGTTTTGGTCCCGGGCAGCGCCGGGTCTCTCAGCTAGTATATATATAGTACGTTTCCATCCAGCAGGGCAGCAGGGCAGCAAAGAGAGGCAGCACTCAGAGAGGTAAGTCATCAAAATAATGTATTGAAACAGACACAAAAATCCGACGTTTCGATCCCCAGAGGGATCTTTTTCCTTGGGGTGTGCATATATATATATATATATATATATATATATATATATATATATATATATATATATACATACATACATACATACATATATATATATATATACACACACACCCACACACACAAATATATATATATATATATATATATATATATATATATATATATATATATATATATATATATATATATATATATATATATATACACACACACACGCACAAACACACTTTCCCAGGTACTGCTGCAGCGGTAAATGTATCTCCACCTCTTGGGAAATGACTATGTTATTTGCACCATTTGGGACGTCTCTAGTCCCAGGTTTGAGATGAAATTGAATAGGATTAGATAGGACTGACACGTAGAAACTTCCTGCTTGTGGCTCCGTTTATAGCGCCAGTGACAGCGACGTCAAAACAAATGTATTTATACCATCGCATGCGCTTATAGTAGGCGCGACGGCTTGGTTGCGATCGCTGGAAGTCGCTTCTGTTTGATTTTTCCAGCGACCGCAGCGTGACGTCAGCGTCGCTATAAGCGCAGCTTAGGGGATCACTCGCTCTTAGGACGAGAGAGATCTGACACCGACATGTTAAGAAAGTTCAATGTGATGGACAGACGCCGTAATAAAATCTAACAGTTATACGTTCCTCTTTATGGATAATTGGATTTTTATAATATATATGTAGCCAGGTCACCTTTTTCCCTCCTTCACCCCCCAGGGAGCCTCCGTGGCCACGGACGCTGTCGGGTACTGCCAGAGGCAAGCGGCAAACCCGACGGCCATTCAGGAGGGTGGGGGCCGAGGAGGGAGCTCGCCGGAGTGCAGGAGATCTCCGGCGGCTCTTGCACAGGGCGCCGCCATTGCGCTTCAACTCGCGCATGCGCAGTGAGTCCCCGGCGGCCCAGTTAGCTCGCGCATGCGCAGGGAGGCTGCGAGAGACAGGGCAGAGTCGCGCATGCGCAGGGAGAACCCTAGAGCCAGGGAACAGTTGCGTGAGGGCAGGGAAGGCGCAGGAGAGTCACGCGAGAGTAAGGGAAGTTAGTGAGAGGTTGCGGCGGCCATTACAGGTTTGTGTAGGCAGAGGGAAGGCACGCACGAGGCCTCAATGTTATTGTAGGGGCCTCGGGACTACAATTCCCATGAGGCATAGCGAGGCAGGCACCAGGTGCTTGATAGGAGCCAATAGGGCTGCAGGACTGCCCTGGAGGAAAGAGATACATTTCCCGGGCTTTGCATGAGTCACGTCAGTTGGAGCAGAGGAGCTGAAGGGGAAGGAAGGATGCGGGGAGTGAGTGCAGCTCCTGCATCCTGATAGGTACCCTCACCCTCCAGGTAGGCCCCAACTCCCCACCAGGTTAGTGGGTAACTGATAAGGGACGGCCCTAGATAGGGAGGTCACCCTTAGGTGTGTGTAAGGTGCAGGTTTGGCAGTGCCACAGCGGGTAGTGCTGTGCGCACTGGCAAATAGGCACAGCGTGCGAGCAGTGTGTTTGCTGCGGGTCACTCAGGTTAGTCGGTTGTTAGTGGGAGTCAGGACTGGGCCTCGTTAGGGGAGTAGGAATACTATTAACCCCTTAGGTCCCAGATAGACTCTCCCTCTCCAGTGAATGGTGTGTACCGTTCTGTGTGTGTTGTGCTGCATGTGCTGGGCGCAGTGTGTGCAGCGTGTGTGCATCCCTGCAGGCTGACAGTGTGAGCTGTGTGTCGGCTGCAGGTGCGTTAGGCTGTTAGGAGTATCTAGTAGTAGTAGTAGATACAGTTAGGGACTGGGTAGCTAGGGGAGTGGGGCAGGGTATTACTCCGCAGGCCCTAGGAGAGTTCCCCTAAGCCACCCAGGTTGCGGTTCATCAGGGACAGGCCCTAGGTTAGGGTTCCTGTCACGCTAGGATTAGTTAAGGATAGACAGGGATAGCGGCGTGGCTGTTCCTGTGGTTCGGTTGCTGTACCAAGAGACTGTTGTGTTCCCGTGAAGCGGTGGGACCCTCGTTGGGGTCCACTGCAGAAGTACCTGGATAGGATCAGACGGACGTCTGACCCTTTTAGAAGACAGTTGCAGTCCCGAGCATCGGAGTGCTCGGAAGGTACCTCTGTATATATTAAGTGCACCACCGGGCCCCAACACAGGGAAGCGCTACCCCTCACACTCACACTGGTCTTTATTGCTGTGGACATTCCAGAGACTGAGGGGAATGTGATGATAGACATGTGGGTGGGGGGGATGGTACGCAGTTGTATTGATGCACTGGTATTGATATAGTGTTTTGAAGTAAGGTGTTGTCATTGTTCATTCAGTAAACCTGTTATCCATAATACTGTGTATGTGGTTTCTGAGTGGGTTCCTATGTAGGGTCATTCTACATTTCCATAGAATCCTACATAGGTGGAGGCGCTGCAAACGAAGATCCGTTCCAGAGGATTCACCCCAGGCTCTCATTAGCGGAGGCTCAGACCTCCTGTGAGCCTGACAGGTATACGCACCACACCGGTAACACTACATGTTCTACTCACCCACACTATATATGAGATTGGGTGGGGTGGAATACCCGTTACATTTGGAGGCGCTGCTGAGAGAGACCTGGGGTGCCCTGTTTTCATTTTTCTAAATTGTGCTATTTTTGTTCGCCATGAAGAAGTCACGTGCTGATTTCCCGCCCGCGCGGGAAAATGTTGCAGACTGTCCGAGCTTGGCGGGAAACCCTAAGCCCCGCCCCCGCCAACTGAATAACTCTGTGCCGAGCCAGAGTCACTTAATGAAAGAGTGTGCTGCCCCTCCTTCAGATTCCACCAGGGGGAGTAGGCCCAGTGCGCCTTCACCCGTAACTGCTGTCTCCATCAAAGAAAGTACGGGATGCAAAGAAAATTGCTCGCCGTCATATGGACTATGGCAGACTAAGGCCGGGTGCGTATCCTTTTTGTTGTGCCCGTGTATGATCGAATCATTGAGTCCGTCGGGTAGTATGAACTTTGGTGTTTTGACGTGCCTGATAAAGGGGCGGTTGGAAGACGCGAACGAGGATGGGTGCCGGGAATGTTTCTGTAACAACGGTGACTGCTCCTTTTGTAAATTGGCCTGGGGACGCATGTGTGGCTGCTGCAGGATACCGACTCTGCAACCCGTGCCGTTGGCGGCTACAGGACAGCCCGAGGAAAAGGGCACTGTGGCCGACATAAATGAAATAGACTCTTGGTTTTCTGATAATGATGATGAAACAGACTGTAAGGGAATACACCCCAATGTGTATGTGTCCTGGCACGTGCCAGGAGTGAAAGCCCTTACATTAATGTGCACATGCCTGCAAAAAGCTTATGTCCAAGGAGCCGACCTATTTCAGCTACCGCTAGATTTCAAGACCGGCACCGTGGATGGAGAACTGAGCATACAGTATTTTAGCCCCACATGTGACTGTTCTAGAGCGGCATTGGCGTGGGAGCCTCAATGTGAAGATTGCGGTGCCTGGTTCTTAAAACCTATTGTGCCCCAGCCTGAAGAGCCGGTCAGTATAACTAACCCATCTACCTTTCTCATAGACATTTCGGAGGGCCAGTGCGCCCAAGTGAACCTTCTAGACCTGGTTCCTGAGCAGGAACCACAGAACCCGGATCAGCCCATCTTGGAGCCGAGCAACACGTTGGCGGAGGATCCGATCGTGATGTTGCCAGCGGACAAGGTTGAATCCCCATCGGTGGCGATGCGCCTACCGGCGAACCACCCCAGCAGTGAGACAGAGGAATCACAGGGTAAGGTGTATATACCCCCACCTTCTTCTAGTGAATCCAGCGACCCGTCACTTGTGGTGATGCGCCTGCCGGCCGACCACTTCAGTGACACCAAGGAACACACTATCTCGGCGAATGCAGAGCCTGCTGTGGGCCCGTGTGCCCTAGAGGAAGTGTGTCCCGATGTTGCGGACCCGGCTGTGGGCCCGTGTGCCCTACAATGGTCAGTACGACCTACTACAGAGGTACAATCGGTCCTAGAATGGGGACCAGTACCTAACGCCGACAAGGGTGAGTCGACTGCCCCAGGGGTGTCGGGGGTGAGCCTCCAGGTGACCGCGGAGCACGATGGCTCCTTAAGTCTGGTCGCCCGGGCGAAGGGCTCCCCTCTTCATCGCGTCCTGGCGGAGGTGTCCTCATTAGAAGGTAGCTGTCCAGAGGAGAGAGTGGACCAGTGTCTTCCGCCGATCCTTCCGGAAGAAGGGAAGCCCATCGTCAGCCAGCCGAGTGGTAAGGAACCCCCTTGTTCCTCACAGACTCCGATGGAGGTGGCCGTGAAGAAGGCCAAAGCTATGGTTCCTGAGCGGAGTGTGAGCCCGTGTGCTCCGACACAAGTGGTCCCAGGACTGGGATCCAACGCTCCCGAGTTTTCAGCGCGTAAGTGGACTGCCCCAGAAGTGCCGGGGGCAGGTTCCGATACCACCAAGGTGGGAACTGACAGCGTCCCCGAGGACCTGTTGGCCACCATGAATCACCGCAGGGGTAAGGTGTCTACTTTTCCCCCCCTGCCAGGTGAAACCGAGACATTTCCCAGTGCTCGCTTCTCAGTGGAAGCCTCACAAGTCCGTAGGGACAAGGACTGTGTAAAGGACGATCCAGGGAGACTGGCCTCCTTTATGCCCAAAAAGGAGCGTGCCATTCGCCAGGTGGTGGACCGCGGGAAAGGTCCTGGCCTCCTGGTCTACCGCATCCCTGCCGCGGATGACCGGGTAAAGGTCTGTTTCAGAGACATTGTGCTACTCCTTCCACCAGGGGGAGGAAGTAGCGAAGAGCCAGTTGCTGTCGCTTTAGAGTGTGCTCTCCAAGAAATTTTTCTGGGGGAGGCTCACGGACGCAAAAGTGAGGTACCCCCACATGATCAGTCAGGGGCACCCCACAAATGGTCTCAGCCAGCCTCGGGTAATAATGGGTGTGATGTGCTGGGTTTCAGGGATGTTGCAGCCGATATGTTATGCGTACGGGTTATGCCACGAAAATTTTCAGTGTGTAAAATTGTACCATGCTATGTCGTTCCCCAAGCGAGGGCGTTGGGTGTTTCACCAAGGGGAGAGTGTAGCCAGGTCACCTTTTTCCCTCCTTCACCCCCCAGGGAGCCTCCGTGGCCACGGACGCTGTCGGGTACTGCCAGAGGCAAGCGGCAAACCCGACGGCCATTCAGGAGGGTGGGGGCCGAGGAGGGAGCTCGCCGGAGTGCAGGAGATCTCCGGCGGCTCTTGCACAGGGCGCCGCCATTGCGCTTCAACTCGCGCATGCGCAGTGAGTCCCCGGCGGCCCAGTTAGCTCGCGCATGCGCAGGGAGGCTGCGAGAGACAGGGCAGAGTCGCGCATGCGCAGGGAGAACCCTAGAGCCAGGGAACAGTTGCGTGAGGGCAGGGAAGGCGCAGGAGAGTCACGCGAGAGTAAGGGAAGTTAGTGAGAGGTTGCGGCGGCCATTACAGGTTTGTGTAGGCAGAGGGAAGGCACGCACGAGGCCTCAATGTTATTGTAGGGGCCTCGGGACTACAATTCCCATGAGGCATAGCGAGGCAGGCACCAGGTGCTTGATAGGAGCCAATAGGGCTGCAGGACTGCCCTGGAGGAAAGAGATACATTTCCCGGGCTTTGCATGAGTCACGTCAGTTGGAGCAGAGGAGCTGAAGGGGAAGGAAGGATGCGGGGAGTGAGTGCAGCTCCTGCATCCTGATAGGTACCCTCACCCTCCAGGTAGGCCCCAACTCCCCACCAGGTTAGTGGGTAACTGATAAGGGACGGCCCTAGATAGGGAGGTCACCCTTAGGTGTGTGTAAGGTGCAGGTTTGGCAGTGCCACAGCGGGTAGTGCTGTGCGCACTGGCAAATAGGCACAGCGTGCGAGCAGTGTGTTTGCTGCGGGTCACTCAGGTTAGTCGGTTGTTAGTGGGAGTCAGGACTGGGCCTCGTTAGGGGAGTAGGAATACTATTAACCCCTTAGGTCCCAGATAGACTCTCCCTCTCCAGTGAATGGTGTGTACCGTTCTGTGTGTGTTGTGCTGCATGTGCTGGGCGCAGTGTGTGCAGCGTGTGTGCATCCCTGCAGGCTGACAGTGTGAGCTGTGTGTCGGCTGCAGGTGCGTTAGGCTGTTAGGAGTATCTAGTAGTAGTAGTAGATACAGTTAGGGACTGGGTAGCTAGGGGAGTGGGGCAGGGTATTACTCCGCAGGCCCTAGGAGAGTTCCCCTAAGCCACCCAGGTTGCGGTTCATCAGGGACAGGCCCTAGGTTAGGGTTCCTGTCACGCTAGGATTAGTTAAGGATAGACAGGGATAGCGGCGTGGCTGTTCCTGTGGTTCGGTTGCTGTACCAAGAGACTGTTGTGTTCCCGTGAAGCGGTGGGACCCTCGTTGGGGTCCACTGCAGAAGTACCTGGATAGGATCAGACGGACGTCTGACCCTTTTAGAAGACAGTTGCAGTCCCGAGCATCGGAGTGCTCGGAAGGTACCTCTGTATATATTAAGTGCACCACCGGGCCCCAACACAGGGAAGCGCTACCCCTCACACTCACACTGGTCTTTATTGCTGTGGACATTCCAGAGACTGAGGGGAATGTGATGATAGACATGTGGGTGGGGGGGATGGTACGCAGTTGTATTGATGCACTGGTATTGATATAGTGTTTTGAAGTAAGGTGTTGTCATTGTTCATTCAGTAAACCTGTTATCCATAATACTGTGTATGTGGTTTCTGAGTGGGTTCCTATGTAGGGTCATTCTACATTTCCATAGAATCCTACATAGGTGGAGGCGCTGCAAACGAAGATCCGTTCCAGAGGATTCACCCCAGGCTCTCATTAGCGGAGGCTCAGACCTCCTGTGAGCCTGACAGGTATACGCACCACACCGGTAACACTACATGTTCTACTCACCCACACTATATATGAGATTGGGTGGGGTGGAATACCCGTTACATATATATTGTAAGAAACCGGGGAACTCCTCCCTCAAGGAGGGTTCCCCCCTTACCTCTCTCCAGCCAGCGTCCCGCGGTGGGGGTTAGCCGCCAGAGACGGGGACCTCCTCCCGCCACGCTGATCTCCGCTCCCGCCGATCCGCTCCCCCGACTCCAGGTGCATGCCGGTCTCCTCCCCCCGCTGTCGCTCCAGCGTCAGTAAGGGCGCGCTCGCACGCAGGGCTTCTTCTGCCCTCACACGCAATGAGGTCCCGCCTCCCGCTCGGGCCGCGTGCCCCCCTCGCACACAGCACACACACACGAGACGCAGGCACCGCCCACAAGCAGTACAGCAGGGGTAATTATCCACCTCACCTGCTACCTCCTGTTTTGCCCTATCACTGCCCTCGCTGGGGCCACTCCACCGGTTTCCATTGGTCCCTGGTCCTTTTTATGCCCATCTCAGCCATTCCTTCTTTGGCTGAGCATATTTCCTGGTAGCCTTGTGTTTCCCACGTTCGTGCCTTGCCTTGTCCCTAGTGCTTTCACCTCGCTCTCGTATTCTCTCCTGTTTACCGACCCGGCTTGACTTAGGACCCTCTCTGGAAATCGACCCTGCTTGCCTCCTGACCATCCGACTTCTCCAGCCCTTGACCTCGGCTTTCGGACACTGACCAACCACCCGGATCCAACCCACGACCACAGCTCTTGACACCGAGCACTCTCCTGGCTCCTCCCTACTATCCGGCAAGTATCTGGACTAACGCTATCTCTTCCGATCAGACCCGGCTACGCTGACTGTCCACCTTCCAGGCGTGCCTCCGCAGCAGCGGGTGCAAGTTTTATCCTTCCCAACTCAGTTCCGGGGTCCCTCCTTGTTCGTGGTGAGTGCAAGCGTCACACACACACACACACACACACACACACACACACACACACACACACGCAGTTCTCGTTTTACAACGCTTCGTTTTACAACGAATGGCTTATCCAGCGCTATGCAATGCGTACCTATGTTCATTTTTGCAACGCCAAAACGGCTTATCCAACGCTCTTACGACGCTTTGCAAAGTTGTTTATGTGTATATATTATACTATATATTATATTTTTATATTATATATTATGTTATATTATATATATAATACAGTATATGCACTATATAATTTAGGTGTGTGCTGCATATTTATTGTCTGATTAAAATATTTGGGGTATTTTAGCATTAAAAATTCCTTCAGGAACGGAACCTTTCATTTAAACAGTGTTCCTGTGGGAAAACGTGTTTCGCTTTACAACGTTTCGCTATCCAACACCATTTTGAGTAACGCATTGTGTCGGATAACCGAGGACTGCCTGTATATATATATATACACATACAAAATACAAAAAGTTCAGGGCACTGTTGCAGGGTACATGCAACTACACACGCGGCTTTCTTGACCAGGCTTATTTATTTAGCCTTGCAAAATATACAGCACACAAAACAAAAATAGCTTCTTATCAGCAACAAAAGGAAAATGGCTTTTCTTCAGCAGACAGACAAAAACAGTTTCTCTTTAGCAGACAGTGTATATGGCAGTTACCCTTCTCTATGCAGGGCACAGACAGTTCACAATTCATCTACTTTTCTAATCAGACCTTGTATCAGGAAATCTCTCCAGCAATCTCTTTAGCAGCTTACTCCTCACTCCTCAACAGACAGCCTCCATGTGTTTACAGACTGGGTTTTAACACACCTTGATTAGGCAGCTGGGATCCAACTAATTGTCCTGAGGTTCCCAGCTGAAGTTAACCTAGTCAGTGCTGCACTGCAGATTAGACATAGGTTTTCCAGGCATATAACTGGTGGCTTTTGTTTACCCTTTCTGTCATGGAACAAGAACTACATTTCTGACTCACCCCCTCTCTCCTGTGCAGTTTCTGCCTGTCAGATCTTATTCCCAGCTGCATGGAGTTTGCACACACATACTGTGCCTGTGTAACTTGCAACAATGTTGTATTTCTTGCCTCTGGGCATGGAAGCAGTGAGCTGCTACTGCAGCCCCTGAGATACTCACCAGAATGGGCTAATCTGCCCCCTCTCCTGTATGGCCTAGATAGTCTGTCCCAAGGCTATTCCCTTTACCCACACTGCCCCTCACTTCCTTTTCCACCCTGGAGACAGTGAGTACAGAACCCCTTCTCTGTTCATCCATGGTGAGGCCATCTCTTTTTACCGGTTTCTAACTAATAATCAACACTACATACCATCCACAAGTATCTGTATCCTGCTGCTTTTCCCAATAAAGTGGAGGAAATATTACAGGGCTTGGAGTGATTTAAAAGGGAACTGTGTTAATGCTATCGGGAGCCATTCACACATCAAACGTGACCCTGGCTTCAGAAAACTGTCACAGCACTCAAATTAGTTAAAAAAAAAAAGAATAAATGACTTATCTTGAGATCAGGGTCCCTGCAGAGCAGCTGGGACCACCATCCAGCAGCGAAATAGCACAAAGTCAACGAATTCTGCAGCAGTCTCTGGTAAATATAAATCAGATTTAATGCATCAGGCAAGCACAAGGGGTCAGTACAAGAATGGGGGGGGGGGGGTGGCGACGTTTCGGATCTAGGAGCTAGATAAAGGGCTGGGAGGTCTGAAACATCGCTCCCCCATTCTTGTACTGACCCCTTGTGCTTGCCTGATGCATTCAATCTGATTTATATTTACCAGAGACTGCTACAGAATTCTTTGACTTTTGTGCTATATGTAAATATATATATACAACTAACTGAGCGGACTGGCCACCTGCCCACTTATATTTTCCTAGTGGAATATTGCAATAAAGAAATGTTACTGTTATATATGATATATTCATATATTATACAGTATTTAGAAGAGGGTGAGGTCATATCTTACCTCACACCTCACACCTGGAACAGTCTACAGGAGACTCTCACAGCCACCACCAGTCTTAAATTCTTTCAAAAATAAGGCTGTCTCACATTTTAATCTGGTCTGTAACTGTTACATACGCCTATAAGGCTGCGTCCATGGAAGGACAAGCAGCGCTGAGCCGTGCGGACGCTCCGCGCTGAGCCTCGGCATCCTCAATGAGGTTGCCTTGAGAGGGGCTCACGCGAGCGTCCGCAGGCGTGCTCAGGAGTTGGATTTTTCAGCCGACAGCCAAAGCAGTTTTTCAGCGCGCCGTCGGCTGAAAACATCCAATCAACGCAAAGCAGCGGCAACGTCACGGCGTTGACGTCGGTGCGTCGCGGGCTATTGGCCCAGCGACGTCACTGCCCCGCCTCCCGATCGCGAACCCTGTTTGCCTAATGTAACCATTTATTTGTATAGAAAACATCCTCCTAAAACTAAAAGGAACCGGCACTGCAGAAGTCTTCATTAAAAAAAAAGAGATTTTAATCCACATAGATCAACGTTTCGGTCAAACACACTGTCCTTTGTCTCATTGTATTACTTCCTGGTAAAACATTTTATAAATAAATAATATCTGAGTTTGTGAGGATGGAAATAATCAATGAAGTTCCCCGACTCTCGCTTTCCGACCCTCGCTTCCCCGACCCTCGCTTCCCGACCCTCGCTTCCCCGACCCTCGCTTCCCCGACCCTCGCTTTCCCGACCCTCGCTTCCCCGACCCTCGCTTCCCCGACCCTCGCTTCCCCGACTCTCGCTTCCCCGACCCTCGCTTCCCCGACCCTCGCTTTCCCGACCCTCGCTTCCCCGACCCTCGCTTCCCCGACCCTCGCTTCCCCGACCCTCGCTTTCCCGACCCTCGCTTTCCCGACCCTCGCTTCCCCGACCCTCGCTTCCCCGACCCTCGCTTCCCCGACCCTCGCTTCCCCGACCCTCGCTTCCCCGACCCTCGCTTCCCGACCCTCGCTTCCCCGACCCTCGCTATCCCGACCCTCGCTTCCCCGACCCTCGCTTCCCCGACCCTCGCTTCCCCGACCCTCGCTTCCCCGACTCTCGCTTCCCGACCCTCGCTTCCCCGACCCTCGCTATCCCGACCCTCGCTTCCCCGACCCTCGCTTCCCCGACCCTCGCTTCCCCGACTCTCGCTTCCCCGACTCTCGCTTCCCCGACCCTCGCTTCCCCGACTCTCGCTTCCCCGACCCTCGCTTCCCCGACCCTCGCTATCCCGACCCTCGCTTCCCCGACCCTCGCTTCCCCGACCCTCGCTTCCCCGACTCTCGCTTCCCCGACTCTCGCTTCCCCGACCCTCGCTTCCCCGACCCTCGCTTCCCCGACTCTCGCTTCCCCGACTCTCGCTTCCCGACCCTCGCTTCCCCGACCCTCGCTTCCCCGACCCTCGCTTCCCCGACCTTTCCCTGACCCTCGCTTTCCCAACTCCCGCTTCCCCGACTCTCGCTTCCCCGACCCTCGCTTCCCCGACCCTCGCTTCCCAGACCCTCGCTTCCCAGACCCTCGCTTCCCCGACCCTCGCTTCCCAGACCCTCGCTTCCCAGACCCTCGCTTCCCCGACCCTCTCTTCCCCGACCTTCCCCAACTCTCGCTTCCCCGACCCTCGCCTTCCCAACTCTCGCTTCCCCGACCCCTGCTTTCCCAGCTCTCGCTTCCCCGACCCCCGCTTCCCCGACCCTCGCTTTCCCAAATCTCGCTTTCCCAACCCCCGCTTCCCCGACCCTGGCTTTCCCAACTCTCACTTCCCCGACCCTCGCTTCCACAACTCTCGCTTCCCCGAACCCCGCTTCCCCGACCCTCGCTTCCCCGACCCTCGCTTCCCCGACCCTCGCTTCCCCGACCCTGGCTTTCCCAACTCTCGCTTCCCCGACCCTCGCTTCCCCAACTCTCGCTTCCCCGACCCCCGCTTCCCCGACCCTCGCTTCCCCGACCCTTGCTTCCCCAACTCTTGCTTCCCCCACCCCCGCTTCCCCGACCCTCGCTTCCCCGCCCCTGGCTTTCCCGGCCCTCGCTTCCCTGACCCTTGCTTCCCCAACGCTCGCTTCGCACCCTGCATTTCCTCATCTCCACCTCCCCACCTTTCATCTCAACAAATGCCTTGACTATATGGTTCCATGGTGTAATGGTTAGCACTCTGGACTCTGAATCCAGCGATCCGAGTTCAAATCTCGGTGGAACCTGAATTTTATATATTTATTTTTTTTCATTTGTGATTTTTGTCAAATTGTGTATTTTTCTGAGGAGCCGGGGTCAATTTAGGTATAAACTGAAACTATTCCTGGTGCTAGTGTATTGTGAGAGTGTAGGGGTGTGAGTGCTCACTCGTAGTCAGGACCGGCGCAAGGGTTTCATGCGCCCTAGCTGAAACTTAAAATTTGCGCCCCAAAAATAAAATAGTGATAAAATAAATAGCATAGCAATCGGGGGTGCGACCGCGCCTCAGCGCGACGCAAAATAAAAATAATAGGGCGCTAAATAGGACAAAAAAAAAGAATTAAACAAAATGATAACTAAATAAAAAAATAATAAGAGAAAATAAGAAATGATTATTAATGCGCCCCTAGGACCTTTGCGCCCTAGGTTCGCCTAATAGACGGGCCGGCCCTGCATCTTAGTGAGTGACCACATGTGAATTTACAAATCTCACTGTGTGTGAATGTCTGTATTTTAGTGGCTCTGAAATCTAGGCCCAATATGAAGCAGTTACGGCTTATGGCTTATTATTGGGCGGCCATTTCAATTTCCTTTATAAGCCAGGAAGTAATACTGGTAACTTTATATATGTCTCTAGTAGAAAATATGTGCTGGGCTGAACAGGGATTGAACATATACACCCGAGGTGGGCTGAGGTGAGTGAAGCCGCAGAAGGTGATAGTGCTGAGGTGAGTAAGGCCGAGTCCATAGACGGACAGGCCGTGCTGAGCCGTGCTGAGCCGTGCGGACGCTCCGCGCTGAGCCCCTGCATCCTCAATGAGGATGCCTTGAGAGGGGGCTCACGCGAGCGTCCGCAGGCGTGCTGACGAGATGGAGGTTTCAGCCGAGCGCCAAGCTGTTTTTCAGCGCGCCGTCGGCTGAAAACCTCCAATCACAGCACAGCAGCGTCAACGTCACGGCGCCGTGACGTCGGCGTCAGTGCGTTTCGGGGGGCGATTGGCTCAGCGTTGTCACTGCCCCGCCTCCAACCACCTCCCCCCGGCTCCGATCGTGCCCGCTGGCCGTGGTTGCCACCTCTCCGGGTTTCACCCGGAGACTTCGGGTTTGGCATCCCCTTCTCCGGGCTACGGGCTTGTCCCTGAAGTCTCCGGGTGGGCGGGTTGTTACAGACAGCGCAGCATAGTAAGTGGCTTCTCATTGCTACATCATACATCACTCACAGATCATTTCTCACAGGACTACCTGCAGAACTAATTTCCTCCCTTCGCTGCCTACTACATCCGGGTCACAGCCCCATGCGCTACTGCGCATGCTCTACTGCGCATGCTCTCTCTCTCCCCCCTCTCTCTCTTCTCCCCCCCCTCTCTCTCTTCTCCCCCCCTCTCTCTCTCTTCTCCCCCCCTCTCTCTCTCTTCTCCCCCCCCTCTCTCTCTCTTCTTCACCCTCCTCTCTCTTCTCTCCCCTCTCTCTCTTCTCTCCCCTCTCTCTTCTCTCCCCCCTCTCTCTCCTCCCCCCTCTCTATCTGTTCTCCCCCCCCTCTCTCTCTTCTCCCACCTCTCTCTCTCTCTTCTCTCCTCTCTCTCTCTCTCTCTCTTCTCTCCCCCCTTTCTCTCTCTCTTCTCCCCCCCTCTCTCTTCTCACCCCCTCTCTCTCTTCTCCCTCCTCCTCCTCTCTTCTCCCCTCTCTCTTCTCTCCTCTCTCTCTCTTCTCCCCCCCCTCTCTCTCTCTTCTCCCCCCCTCTCTCTCTCTTCTCCCACCTCCTCTCCCCCTCTCTCTTCTCTCCCCCCTCTCTCTCTCTCTTCTCTCCCCCCTCTCTCTCTCTCTTCTCCCCCCTCTCTCTCTTCTCCCCCCTCTCTCTCTTCTCCCCCCTCTCTCTCTCTCTCTTTTCTCCCCTCTCTCTCTTCTCCCCCCCTCTCTCTCTCTTCTCTCCTCTCTCTCTATCTCTTCTCCCCACTCTCTCTCTCTCTCTTCTCCCCTCTCTCTTTTCTCCCCTCTCTCTCTTCTCCCCTCTCTCTCTCTCTTCTCCCCTCTCTCTCTTCTCTCCCCCCCCTCTCTCTCTTCTCTCCCCCCCCCTCTCTCTTCTCTCCCCCCCTCTCTCTTCTCTCCCCCCCTCTCTCTCTTTACAGTAAAGCTGCTCAAGTTCCTCCCTTTTGATAGCAATGAGGTAACCATGTCTTTGTTAAATTAACTCAAGTAAATGGAGATAAACCATTGTAATAAATTAATATTGATCAGCGGCCACACACACACACACACACACACACAGTGATACCCGCCTCCCAAGCGCTTGCTGTCTCCTCTGTAAGGACAGCAAAAAGCTCCTGGTAGACATGGCCAAGGCCTAAAGCAGACGAACAGTGTGTGTTGTTTTAAATGTTCGATTGAGCAGGCTAATTTTTTCATTTTTACATGGTGTGACGATTTTCACTTTTCATTCGCCCCACTTGTGGCTACATTGAAAAATAAGTTACCCCCCTCTGCTATACATTGTGAAAAATGTTTGTGCAGCTTCACTTATAAAAAAAATAAAATGGCCAATACGGGGATCGAACCCGCGACCTTGGCGTTATTAGCACCACGCTCTAACCAACTGAGCTAACCGGCCACAAGTTTAGTTATGTCTCATAAAGGATAAAATACAATATCTGTGAGCTTATATGTGAGTGTGACCAGGGCCAAAGACCTGCATCAGGGGTATGGAAAGGATTAGTGAAATAAACCACTGCTATGGACAGTGCAAACCTGAAGCATTGACTTTCACAAATAGAGCAAATTGGATCAGGCAGCTGGAATGTAAAGGTTCCATGGTGTAATGGTTAGCACTCTGGACTTTGAATCCAGCGATCCGAGTTCAAATCTCGGTGGAACCTGACATTTTTTCATAAATTATTTTTCCATTTTCATGCCATTGGTGGGAATGTTATATTAGTAGGCCGATACTTGTGAGTGTGGAAATGTGTGCGTCTTAGTGTTCATGCTTCTGGTTGTGGAAATGTGTACCTAAGTGGGGGGAAGCCTGTACGCCTGTACGCCTGTACGCCTGTACGCCTGTACGCCTGTACGTCTGTACGCCTGTACGCCTGTACGCCTGTACGTCTGTACGCCTGTACGCCTGTACGCCTGTACGCCTGTACGTCTGTACGTCTGTACGCCTGTACGCCTGTACGTCTGTACGCCTGTACGCCTGTACGTCTGTACGCCTGTACGCCTGTACGCCTGTACGTCTGTACGCCTGTACGCCTGTACGTCTGTACGTCTGTGTAACCCCTCTTCCCCCGTCCAACAGAGGAGTAGCCACATCACAGTGTCCCCACGTCTGTCAGGCGGTGTATTAAAGTGCAGGGGTACTCGGCGGTTCTTGTTACCTCCTCTCTCAGGGGTTGGCGTCACCCTATCCCCTATCCCTCTAAGGCCGCGATTATAGTGGCGGCGCGAGTGCGCACAACGCCGCGCGCCGCCAAAACACATTAATGTTGTCCATTGAGCGCGCACGTAGTGTGTGCGCGAATTTTGAACAGACATTTGAAATTGTTCTTGCCGCGCGTCGGCCGCATCACGTGAGCGGTCCAGCCAATGAGGGCGAACCGCTCACGTGCAGTCACGGCCACGCCCCCCTGTCACCTCCCGATGAATTAAAAATGGGGGAAAAAAACAGGTTTAATAAAAAAAATTCCAAGGTTACAAACCAAAGTCTGACTAAAATCCGGAAAAATTATTAGGACTGCTACCATTAATGTCTCTTGCCCCCCCCTCCCCCATATATTGTCTATTATTATTGTTAAATATTATTTCTACTCTTATTATTATTTATGTAGTGTACTGTCAATTTAATTATGTTGGCTGTTTTTGTTCCCCACCCCTCACCCTGATTGTAACTGAGGAACAAATCAAATCTCAGAGGAACCTGACATTTTTCATAATGATTTTTTCATTTTTATACCATTGTAGGGAAATTTTCTATTAGTGAGCCAGCATTAGTTATGGATGGATTTTGTTGCTCTACCCCCATACTCATTTACACACTTGAAGATAGGTGCCACAGAGAGGTTCCATGGTGTAATGGTTAGCACTCTGGACTCTGAATCCAGCGATCCGAGTTCAAATCTCGGTGGAACCTGACATTTTGTATTTATCATTTTTGGAACACATATCATGGTGTAGGTATTTTTTTTTTTTCATTTGGGATATTTGTCAAAGTGTGCATTTTTCTGAGGCGGCAGGGACTCCCTAGGTATAAACTGAAACTATTCCTGACTCTAGTGTAGTGTGAGGGTTTAGGGGTGTGAGTGCTCACTCGTAGTGCCCTGCATCTTAGGCTAAGGCCATACAGCCTTCGCCCGCGCGGAGTCGTGCGAAGGCTGTGACGTCACCAGCGTGAAGCGGGTGCGTTTTGTGTCCATGTTGGACACGCCGTGAGGGCGTGCCTAGGGGCGTCACAGAGCTGGTTCGCCCTCATTGGGTAAACCGCTCACGTGACCTGCCCTGTTGCACCAAGAAATCAGTTTCAACTGATTTGTTGTGCAACGCACACCCCCTCCTACTTGATCTGTGAGCATGGGACTTGTATACACACAGATATCCAGCTGACTTACTTATCTCCCTGCCGAGCCCCTAAATTGAATAGTGTCTCCCCTCAATCCGTCACTATATATATCTTAAATCGCAGCCACCACCAAAAATAGTCCCAAGCCTTACCTGCAGAGTTTTTGTCCCTGTTTACTAAGATAAATATGTAATGAACACACAAAAAAACTATTTTAGCAAAATGTGTCCAAAAATGCAGTTACTGTTCTCAAAGCGTGCAAAGTTCAATTAGGGCTCACAGACAACACTTATTACATTTTAGATTTAATATACAAAAGTAATACAGTGCTTAGTTGCAGAAAAAAAAGAATGTTAGAAGAAACATACAGTATAACATGCAGACAGTTTCATCAAAATAATGGGCTAAAACAAACAGAAATTCCTAACATGCATTAGCACATATTAGGCTTCTCAGAGAGTTTTGCGTTGGAAATATGAGAATTCACGCCTCATAGCATTAACACTCCTTTGTTGAATTTTAATTGCATATCCCAATTACCGGCTTTTTATTCAAAAAGCTCTGTAATGGGAACAGGATAAGCCCACCTTGTGCTGAGGTGTGTCCTTACCTACCAATCATCAATCACTTCATATTTAGGATGGGGTGACAGGTTCAAAAGGCTCCGAGGAAAAATGACCTCATAACTTTCTTTCTGTACCTCCTAGAATAATGGGACACACCTTATTGCGTTCAGGTGAGTTTGCCGGAGGCATCGAGATTAGCTGTGAAACATCTTAAGTGTCACATATAAAGTGTCTGTGGAGTTAATTTTGGAGTTAGAATTCGAGGTGAACAATACAAAAAGATCTGGACTCTGCATTACAAAAACAACTTTGCAACTGTGAGAAGTTGACTTTCTAAATGCTGTGAATATTTGTACTCTTCCAATCCTGCAATAACTGGGACGTCTCTCCTCCTGCATCTCACTATGCCCTCCCTATTGCCTTTTCTCTTTACTGTTTCCTTACCCCTTCGTAAATGTTTCTGTTCTCTCACACTTCTCCACTCCCCTCCTATCCACATGTCTTCATCTCTCCTCCCCTCCGCCTGTGCCCATACACTGCACCATTATTTATACACCTCTCTCTCTATTGTTGTAAGCGGCGCTCTTGGGTAATAACAAGGTTAAATGTAGAAGAGAAGTGACCCAAGTGAAGCACTCAAGCTCCCGCTCTGATGTTAAGTGTAGTAGTTAAAATGTAATTTTTATTCATACAACAAGCTAAAATAATGGGTGTTAAAATGACAAACTGAAGGTATATTGGATCTAATGACTGAGGATTCCCTTTTCTATCTATTAAGCAAACAGACCCTATCTAGGGACTGGTTTTCCGTGGAGTTTAAATACTTATTTATATACCCACTACATACCATAGGATCCTGAGCACACACGTTACTCAGTCATTAGATCCAATATACCTTCAGTTTGTCATTTTAACACCCATTATTTTAGCTTGTTGTATGAATAAAGATTACATTTTAACTACTACACTTAACATCAGAGCGGGAGCTTGAGTGCTTCACTTGGGTCACTTCTCTTCTACATTTGACAATTTACAGATCAAAGTGCTCTCAGATAACCCCACTTTTAGACATCACATAAAACATTCTGGCCGCACCCCCCAAGTTAATAAACCAAAAACATGTATTTTTAAGAGGTAACTCATAATCTTTTGTGCGCCACAGTGGTAGAATATAGATAGGGCCTATCGACACAGTCTGTATTTTAGAAGCAGTTCCGGCTTCTTATTGAACGGCCATTCAAATCTCATTTGAAAACCAGGAAATAATACTGGTCATTTTACCGGTAAGCATCTGGGGGTCCGGAAATAATTTAGTTGGGGGGGTGATGATATATAATTTTTATACGTGTACCTTGTAAATAATATGTGTAGCGCTGAACGGGTTTGTGTAAAATATACTGTTTATGCAGCTTTAACGACGAAAAAGGAATGGCCAGTACGGGGATCGAACCCGCGACCTTGGCGTTATTAGCACCACGCTCTAACCAACTGAGCTAACCGGCCACATGGCTAGGCTGCAGTTTGGGTGCAGTTTGGGTGCAGTTTGGGTGCAGTTTGGGTGCAGTTTGGGTGCAGTTTGGGTGCAGTTTGAGTGCAGTTTGAGTGCAGTTTGGGTGCAGTTTGAGTGCAGTTTGGGTGCAGTTTGAGTGCAGTTTGGGTGCAGTTTGGGTGCAGTTTGGGTGCAGATTCAACCATCAGTATCATCTCCATGCTGGATGCACGCCTCTGGAGCCAACAGTTCTTCAGTCTGTGAGTAATCTCCCCTTATGGAGGCGATCTGCCTGCGCTTTACACACAGTGATTACCTTATACTCCAAGTAGTTTCTCTCATAGTGTGGGGGTTACAGGCTTTACCTTGCCCAATTATACCATAAATCCCACTTAGAGATTTAAGCCCCGGTGTGTGGCAACTACTGTTATATGAGTCATATGTCTGGTAATTAGTGTTGTTAAAGAGGCATTTACTGCATAATCCAATTATTCTATCTTAGAGTTGGCTCCAATCATGGGACATTAAGATATGTTTCCTGTTATCATGTTCAACGCTCTGTCGCACTGATCTTGGGACTTGAATGTTCAAAAATTTTCTCTGTGTTTGTATGTATTTCTTTTGGGGGGGGCCCACAAGGTGTGAAATGGGGGGCCCACAAGCCCGCCAACATGGGGTGGAAGGCGAGCCCTGTCGAAACTCTAGATCTTGGTCCGGGGAAACCTCTCGGCAGCCCTGATGATCCATCTCGCCATTTCTCACACTCATGAGTACTGTAGTCTCCCCGCACAGGTTCAAACCCTGCCGACCTATGATTTACACATCAAGCATACACATCGATATGAAAGAAATGTAAAATTGACAAAAGGAAAAATGAATGGCCAGTACGGGGATCGAACCCGCGACCTTGGCGTTATTAGCACCACGCTCTAACCAACTGAGCTAACCGGCCACATGGCTTTGCAGAGAAGTATAGAGTGTAGGAGAAGTATAGAGTGTAGGAGAAGTATAGAGTGTAGAAGAAGTATAGAAGTGTGTCGTTGATACTTATTAGTACACCAATAACCCAATAAAGATTTAAACATAAAATGTAATCATTAGAACATACTACAACCTTGCCTTTTTCAATTATCTCTTAGCATACAATGCTTCCACTGCATCTAGGGATTCTGGGTAGTCACCCTACTTCTTGCTTCTCGGCCTTGTGGCTCAGATCAATTGCAGTATCTGTTGTTATCCGTGGCAGTGCTGGAATGGATAGTGGCACACACATGGTCCTCCGGACTGGCCATAAGGCGGCTTCATGGAGCCCAAGCTTGGAACATCCCATGCATTCCGGGCGCGGTTAACCTGGTTAGGGTCTCAGTAACGCACCTCACCACTTGCACCAGGACTGGAGAACCTTGCAGCACAGAACGCTTGGAGCACGTTTTTGGCGCAGAATTTTTATGTTCCCCACTTTTTATGCACGGCACTAATCCCCCCCGGGGCCTTTTGGTTAGGTGGAAGACTGGCACCACACAGAGTTTCTGCACCATCCCTGGCCTTCTCGTATGGGGGGTTTAATTACGCACTGCTATTGAGTGACATCCTGCCATGGAACCATTCACTCAGCCTTCTGGACATTTACCCATTCTCTCACAGGCACCCAGTCAATCACTCACATACAATACAATGATCGTATTCAGTAACTCTCTTTCAGCCTCTCACAGATCCAGAGTCAATCAGTCACTTATACCAAACATTACACACCCAGTTGTCAGGATGGCCGAGCGGTCTAAGGCGCCAGACTCAAGCTTGATATCTTCCCATGTCAGTGGGTGTTCTGGTCTCTGTATGGAGGCGTGGGTTCAAATCCCACTTCTGACACATTCTTTTGTTACTCTCTAAAATGTTCTTATACCGTTTATATCCTATACATCCTCATGCCCTCTGATTTTTTGGGGAGGGTTGTTGGTGGCGGAGGGTGGAGGATCCTTTGGTTACAGAGAAAATGGATTTACACAAAGTGGGCATTTCCTGTCTTCGAAGATGGCCACCAAGCTACTTTCTCTGGGCGAGCCTTTTTGGTCAGCATCACTGACTGGCTTTTTGGGTGTGTGCTGTGACATCGGCACTGCCACTTAGCTGGTGGGCAAGGAAGTGGGCAGCCATATTTAATATAAATATAAATATAAAATTATATCTGGAACGAGAGTGCAGTTAGGTTTCTAAAGTGTTCCAGACTTTTGCAGTTATTGACAGAGCAACACCCACTCCCACCCCCCCCCCCTTTTTTTGGAACAGACTAAGGCTGCGCTTATAGTTCCTGGCGACGCGATGTCGCTCCAAAACAAATCAATTGAATCCGTTGCATGCGCTTATAGTAAGCGCGACGGTGACGGAGCGCCCAAAAATTTTGAAGCCAGTTAAATTTGATTTTTTTAGAGACAGTTGCCACATGTGACTGTCTCTAAACCAATCACAGAGCGCTGCCCTCCTCCTTGGTGACATCACTGGCCTTGTCGCCAGTGACGTCGCTTAAAACTAAAGTTTAACTTTCGCCAGTGGCGACGGCGACAGGTGATGTCATCGGTCACGTCGCCGCCACTATAGACGCGGCCTTAGGCTACGGCCCCAGTCCCTGCGTGCACGCGCGCGTCCGAGTGCCTGGCGGCGCGGGTACCAGTTTCATCCGTGATCTGTGGTTGCGCGTCCAGAGAAGAGCAGGAGATCGCAACCGGCGGGAGGGAAGTGGCCATGACGTGATGCGGCTGAATCGCCCCTATTGGCTGAACCACCGCCGAGACGTGTCCACCGCTCGGCCGCCGCGCCAAAAGACAAAAATCTTGTCTTTTGGCAAAGGTGGTCGCGCATCGCGCTTTCTGCAGGCGCGCCTAGGCAGTGACTGGGGCCGGCCTCACAGGCGGCTGTATCTTGTTCGCGCAGAGCAAGCTGTAGAGCGCACAGCTGCGAGCAGTGGGGACGAGGCCTAATGGGAAAATATATATATTGATTTAACACGCTAACAATTTAGGTTCTGGATAATCTGCAGTCCTGGGTTAAAATACTGGACAGGCAGGATGAGGGAGCGGGATACACAATATGCAAAAAAGTAAAAACAGTATGTCGTGCAATAATGCTGGAAACAACAATTGATGGTGCTAAAATCTCCAATGTTTATACTCACATAAGTGTGAGTGCATTGGGCATATCACACTCTATATACAGGTGTGCAGGAACAGGTGCAGTATACAGCAGATTGCCTCCTAGTTGAGATGCTGTGCGGGTGTACTACAGTAGGAGGTAGGAGAACACCATAGCGCAGACTGTATATAACAACACTTTAATAAATTGGGACCTTCCCAAGTGAGCATTTACAAAATGTGCAATTCAAATATGCAAAGGGAGGGACGACGTTCTCACCGCCCTTCTCCCACCATTGAGTCCATACTGAATAGCGCAGGTGTTGCTTCCAAAAGCGGCCGCTGGAAACAACAGCTGGACTCCACGGGGCTTCCTCTCAGCGCTGCTTCTTCTCCAACTGGATTCTACGCGTTTCGCTAGATGCACTAGCTGCGTCAGGAATCCTAACACCCTACACAGCTGATGGCCTATATATAGGCAGAGGGGGTTCCCCATTGGCTCCGGAGCCAATCTAATCCTGGGCGTGCGTTCCCAATGGCAGTAATAGCAGTATAGGGAACGCTCCGAACTCTGTGTCAGTGTAAGCAAAACACGCCCCCTTAGACGAAAAGAAAACTTTTTTCTATGTGAAGGTTGCGTGGGGTCACTTTTTCTCTCTTACTACTATTATTTTTGTTTTTATTTATATGTTCTCATTTGTGTGATCTATCCCTTGGCTGTAGTGTCATTTCTGTCTTTCACCACAGGGGGTCACTGTTTTTACATTTATACCTTTCACTGGGTCATTTGATACATACAATAATAAGCGCCAGTCCTGTTGTTTTGGTATTGCTTGGTTAAAATACCTACTGATCCTCTCCCTGTGTGAGGATTGGGCTTCGGCCCCGCCCTTGTGACGCGTCCTGTGACGAGACGGGTGACGCACGTCCCGCTGCCAGGTTGGGGAACACCGCACGCACCGTGTCCCGGCTCCGCCCCCGTGGCACGCCCCGTGACGAGTTGAATGACGCACGCTGCACTTCCAAGCCGGGGGACACCGCACGCACCGTGCTCAGGCTCCGCCCCCCGTGACGTCACGGGTAATGCGCATCGCACACAAGCTACGCGCAGGCGCCGCACGGCTCTGAGAAGTCTGGCTCTCAATCATTATTCCTCGTCTGCTCTTCTCCCCGCCTCGGCCTATCAGTGGGCTGAATATGTCTGAGGGGGCGGTTCTCATTCATCACCCAGCAGCCTTGTACTAACCAGCTAGTGGCTACCTGTCCCTTAAATGCTCAGCCGACCCAGCTGCAAGTTGGCTGAGAATAAACTTCTGTTTGAAGTGCTTGCCCCAAGCATCCTGCTGCCTTGTTAACCCTTGCCTTCCTGTTTGACTTCGGCTTGTATCTGTACTTCTACCTTCTCTACCCCTGGACCCCGGCTCCGCACTACGACTGTCCGACCTCTCCTACCCTAGACCACGGCAAGTACCACGACCATTCTACCATCTCCTACCCTGACCCGGCCACACGACCTTCACTCTGCACTCCGGACTTGGTGGCTCGGTTGCAGGTCGGTGGTTACCAACATCCCCACCTCAGCCTCGCGGTCCTGTCCTGTTTGTGGTGAGCACTCGTGACACCCTGATATAGGCGGTCCTCGGTTATCCACCGGAATCCGTTCTGGAAGTAGCGTTGGATATTGAAACCGTTGTAAAGCGAGTCCCATGTTAATCAGTGGCGGTGAGGGTTGGATAACACATTCTGGCGTCGGATAACTGACCTTAGTGTTGCATTGTAAAGCGTTGGATATGCCATTCATTGTAAAGTGAAACGTTGGATAACGAGGACTACCTGATACTCTGCAGTCAGGAGGCCACCCTACATTACATATAACCCCAGGACTGTGTGATCCTGTCCCTGATACTCTGCAGTCAGGAGGCCACCCTTGCAGAGAGAGGCTGTGTCTGTTTGAGCTCCCACTAGGGGCTCAGCGTGGCCTCAGGCCCAGGAGGGGGTGGTGGTGCTGGGGCAGGTGAACCTGGGAACCCCAGGGGCTGTGGCCTGGATGTTACTGACACTGAGGATCTTTTGCAAACGGAAAGAGAATTGAGGAGAATTCAGAGAGAAAATACGAGAGAGAAAGAGATTGCTGAGCAGGAAGGAATGGAGGAAGAGACACAGGGAACGGGGGAGGTTCTGGTTCTGTCCGGGGAAAGTAACGTACAAACCCAGAGCAGTAAATCCCAGCAGCAAAGTAATGTTATAACTGAGAAAAGAGAGGCTGAGCTGGAAAAGAGGAGGCGGCGGCAAGAGATTGCAGGCAGACAAACAAGCCTTATAGCAAAGTGCCCAAACCCAATGCAGAGGCTGAATGTGCCAAGGGAAGAGAGGCTGAGAGTCCTCAGCACATGGAAACTGAGGCTGATAGCCTCCCACATGAGGGGATTGCAGCAGGAGTCAGTCAGGAGGCAAACACAGGTACATTGCAGACAGCAGCGGAGGCAGAAACAATGGAAAGAGACCCTGCAGGGAGACACACGCAGAGGCTGCGGGGAGACACACAGAGGCAGCAGGGAGACACGCACAGAGGCTGCAGGGAGACACAGAGGCTGCAGGGAGACACGCAGAGGCTGCAGGGAGACACACGCAGAGGCTGCAGGGAGACACACGCAGAGGCAGCAGGGAGACACGCAGAGGCTGCAGGGAGACACACACAGAGGCTGCAGGGAGACACGCAGAGGCTGCAGGGAGACACGCACAGAGGCTGCAGGGAGACACGCAGAGGCTGCAGGGAGACACGCAGAGGCTGCAGGGAGACACGCAGAGGCTGCAGGGAGACACGCAGAGGCTGCAGGGACACGCAGAGGTAGCAGGGAGACATGCAGAGGCTGCAGGGAGACACAGAGGCTGCAGGGAGACACACACAGAGGCAGCAGGGAGACATGCAGAGGCTGCAGGGACACGCAGAGGCTGCAGGGAGACGCGCAGAGGCAGCAGGGAGACACACGGAGGCTGCAGGGAGACACGCGGAGGCTGCAGGGAGACACAGAGGCTGCAGGGAGATGCGCAGAGGCAGCAGGGAGACACACGGAGGCTGCAGGGAGACACGCAGCGGCTGCAGGGAGACACACGGAGGCTGCAGGGAGACACGCAGAGGCTGCAGGGAGACATGCGGAGGCTGCAGGGAGACACGCGGAGGCTGCAGGGAGACACGCAGAGGCTGCAGGGAGACACGCAGCGGCTGCAGGGAGACACACGGAGGCTGCAGGGAGACACGCAGAGGCTGCAGGGAGACGCACGGAGGCTGCAGGGAGACACAGAGGCTGCAGGGAGATGCGCAGAGGCAGCAGGGAGACACGCGGAGGCTGCAGGGAGACACACACAGAGGCTGCAGGGAGACACGCGGAGGCTGCAGGGAGACACGCGGAGGCTGCAGGGAGACACACACAGAGGCAGCAGGGAGACACGCACAGAGGCTGCAGGGAGACACGCAGAGGCTGCAGGGAGACACGGAGGCAGCAGGGAGACACACAGAGGCAGCAGGGAGACACACGCAGAGGCTGCAGGGAGACACACACAGAGGCTGCAGGGAGACACGCGGAGGCTGCAGGGAGACACGCACAGAGGCTGCAGGGAGGCACGCGGAGGCTGCAGGGAGACACGCACAGAGGCTGCAGGGAGACACGCACAGAGGCTGCAGGGAGACACGCACAGAGGCTGCAGGGAGACACGCACAGAGGCTGCAGGGAGACACGCAGAGGCTGCAGGGGAATCAGATTGCCAGAGATGGGAAAATCAGCACTGATCTCCTGGATCAAGTTTCAGCTGCTGGGGACTCAGACTGCCAGGAAAATACAGAACCAGTAAAACATTCCGATTAACAGCAAAACGCATGGAAATCACTGAAAGGTTTGAGATTATTTCCCACTATTCCCACAATAAACCCTTTAAGAAGAAGGAATGTGGTGAGACTGACATTTCTAGGACCAAGAGAGAAAGATCCAGGTTTGGATTATGTGGGGCAAACACTTATAAATCTTTGCGCCAGAGCATGTTTACGCCTCCTGCATGGCCCGTATTCACCATTCTACGATATCAGTTTTAAAACCTCCACCCACCTTGAGACTTTCTGTGAGAGATACAAAGCAGTGAGTAGCAGCTCTGAGTGGAAGTTTTTTGAAGCCACAGCGATATCTAAGCCTGAGACTGTGATGGTGAATATTATCTTTGGAATGAAGGTAGTGCCCGCACTCAAACAAACAGGGTGATAGTGGGGTACTTAACCGCCGGTGCGCTGGTTCTGGGGAGCTCCTGATGTCCCAAATAGATCCAGTGAAGAAGAAGAATCAGGCACACTGTCTTAATCATGAAATGAAAAAAAGGGAGTTTATTGTGCCAAGGAATCCAACGTTTCGGCAGTAATACTGCCTTTCTCCTTGAGTATTACTGCCGAAACATTGGATTCCTTGGCACAATAAACCCCCTTTTTCATTGATGATTAAGACCGTGTGCCTGATTCTTCTTCTTCACTGAATATCATCTGTGACCACGAATCTATCCCAGTGACTGACATTGAGTTCTGGCTGAAGCGCCAGTGTGACATACTCAAAGGACCAAGGAAACTCTACAATGGTGAATACTGGAATGGAGGATCTCAGTTTGAGGTGAAACTGGTGTGTGCAGACAACACTGTGACACACTTACCAAACTTCCTATACATTGGAAATGAATGAGGAAGGTGTTTCTACCGTGGGCAGCCCAAATGCTGCTTTAAGTGCGGATCCAGATCACACTTTTCATCAGGGTGTAGAAGATCAGATGCAGTCTATGCAAAGATTTGGGGCACCACCGAAATTCATGCAAGAACAACATTTTGTGTAACTTGTGCTCAAAAAGTGGGCATTCATACAATGTGTGTCCCCATGCCCAACACAATCAAGCACAGGAGTATGTTCTCCAACACTCTGCAACAGAGGTGGATAGAGACCTGCACTCTGAGACTGTCACGCTGTGCTCACCACAAACAAGGCGGGAACCCAAAGCTGAGGTGGGAATGGGTATAAACCTTGAGCGGAACGCAAGAGTCGGGATGGTACATAGCGAGAAATGCAGTGTGAACATGTGAAGGAAATAAAATATAGAAAAAACTCTATCAGTTTACATTCTTATAACTAATAATATCATTGTGCCAGCCGTCAGTGAATGAATATTCCTGTAACAATGATGCCTATTTATACAATCACCCACGCGATAGGATTGTGCTGTGGTGTGACAGTGTTTTTCTATAATAACATATATTATCCCTGTGAGGTTATGCTGGCAAATGTTATCACCAAAGCTCTGGCGTGTGGTATACCATGGCTAGAAAATATAGTAATACTTAAAGCTGCAGTTCAGTCAATATCCTGCATGTTTGTTTGTTTTAATAAATCAGTTCTGTAGTAAGAAAAAATACTTTTAGCATTTTCTGTTTTTAAAAAAACAACTTTGAAAGACCAATTTTCTTGTATTCTATTTTAACAGCCATTTGCTAAGGCACTGCCCCTTCATGTCCTGTCACAAGCTCTGACACACCCCTCCCTCTAGCACTTGTCAGTTCAGGATTGCTCATGAATATTCATGAGCTTCCACTGCCAGTCAAGCAGATTATAAACAAATGCCAGCTTTTAATATGTCACCAAATTTCGACCTATCAATACATGGAAAAAGAATTGAGCTGCAGCTATACAGTTCTTTAGGTAATTAGAGATTGCACACATGAAACTATTGAAGTAAAAAAATAAATGTAAAAAAAAAAAAAAAAAAAAAGACTGAACTGCAGCTTTAACTCTCCCTTGGACAGGGGGTAGTTATGAATGGATCATAGGTGGATTCACGTGAAGAAAAAGATCAACCATAATGGTACAATAACGTATAAAAGAATACATATAAAAATAGAGGCTTTAGGAATCTCACTCACAAAGTTACATGTAAAAAGCGTGTTGAGTAAGGTGTATGTATATGGATACAGGCCGGGACCCTCCGATTTTCTATGCAGTGGAGTTTGGACCCTCAGGTCGTTAATCTTTCCCTGGACACTCTGACCGATAGCTCCATTCTGCCTCTCCGCTTAGTACCCTGTTCACGCGATCTCCTGTACCGCACACCTCCGTCCGTGTATCAGGGTTCAGCTGTTCAACAGGTACCTGCGGTGGCTCCGTGCTGCCTCCTCGCGCCATGTGGTGCTTCCGCGATGATGTCACGGCTTGACGTGATGACGAGCGAGTTCCTTACTGTTACTCTCCGAATCTCGCGGTCTTAGTCTCTTCTGCCTGTCGGTCTCAGTGATTGGCCTCTTTACTTCCTTGCGCATGTGCAATGCCACCCTACGCGTTTCGCAAATGGCTATCCGCTTCATATGGGGTAATGGTCATACAAGGCAGATTACTACCTTATATTGGCCCCTTGATTGCACAACAATTAAGGTTTTAAAAGAATCTATATCAATTATATTTAAATGAAATGATGATGATCTTCTCTTGATATCACAAGTGAATGTAGTGTTACAATACATTTTATATTAAACAGATAAATTCAAGAGGTATACTTTGTTACTTTAGTTTCTTAATATGTTAGAGAATTTTCAAGAGATGATATCATGATTCATACAGATGGCAATAATGGATTTTTGGTACCTATGAAGCATGGAATTATGTAATCTTTCCCCATTGTGAAAGTGTATATGGTGTGTTTAGGGATCACTTGCAGGGTTACAGTGGTAGCACAGTGGTGTTAATTAATGCACTTGTGGAATACAGGCTGGGGATCACCCGCAGTCTTCTCTGCACAGAGCGGGTTCTCGTGGCTGTTAACTGCACAATGGGACAGGATATAGAGCAGATAAAGAAAATAAAGCTGGGGGAGAGAGACAGGTGGGATACAAAGTCCTGGGAGAGAAGATGGGCGGGGGTTCAGATATAAGTGTGGAAATATTTCCTGTATACAGTGTAAATAAGATGTACAATTGTACATTTTAATTGGTTACATTTGTTGCTTTTAGTATTGATATGTTTGTAATAAAAAAATACCCTACTGGCCTACTTCACATATACACCCAGGACTGTCTGATCCTGTCCCTGATACTCTGCAGTCAGGTCACCCTACTTCACATATACACCCAGGACTGGCAGATCCTGTCCCTGATACTCTGCAGTCAGGTCACCCTACTTCACATATACACCCAGGACTGGCAGATCCTGTCCCTGATAATATTCTGCAGCAGGGGAAGTGGGGTCACCCTCAGTGACGGATTTCCCACTAGGCCCAGGCCTTTGGGCGGCAACAATGTCCGCCCCCATATACTTGTGCCGCGCTCTTGGTCCTGATGGGAAGTCACTTAGCTGTTGCAGCCGCCACCTTACTGTACCTGCCGCCCTCCTCCTCCTTCTGAACCGTCGTCACCAATGTGATGTCACACGGCACCTCATTGCCATGGCAACGCGACATCATGACGTTGCGTTACCATGGCAACACGGCACCATGAGATGTCACATTGGTGACGTCCACGGCGTCATTTGACGCTGCGGTTCAAAAGGAGGAGGGGGTGGCAGCATCAGCGAAGTGCCTAGGGGCACCCTACATTAGATCTAAACCCAGGACTGGCTGAGCCTGTCCCTGATACTCTGCAGTCAGGTCACCCTACATCTACTATATATTTCTGAAAGCACTGTATGTCTGCGTCCCTAGCGGCAATCTCATTGGTCCCTTGGCCCGTCCGCCCCCGCACACCTCTCATTGGCCTGAGGCGGAGTGATGGGCCAAAGGACACACAGGGACACACACACACACACCTCTCTCTCTGTCCTCTCCCCCCCCCATCACACTCACCTCCCTCTCCACTCACCTCCCTCCACCTCCCGCTCCACTCACCTCCCTCCCGCTCAACTCCCTCCACCTCCCGCTCCACTCACCTCCCTCTCCACTCACCTCCCTCCCGCTCAACTCCCTCCCCGGCGCGGGGACAGGCAGTGCGCAGGGCAGCCTGCCGCTGCCTCCACTCACCTCTCGCTCCCTCTACTCACCTCCCGCTCCACTCACCTCCCCGGCGCGGGGACAGGCAGTGGGCAGGCCAGCCTGCCGCTCCCTCCCCACACCTCCCGCTCACCTCCCCTCACCTCCCCTCACCTCCCGCTCACCTCCCTGGCGCGGGGACAGGCATTGGCGAGGGCAGCCTACCGCTGCCACGCGGCACCTAAGATGGCGGCGGACGAAGGACCCCTTCCTCCCTCGCGGACTAACTAACATGGCGGCGGCCAGAAGGAGAGTTGAGTGTGTGTGTGTGAGTGAGTGAGAGTGTGTGTGTGTGTGTCACAGCGTGACAGTGTGTGTGTGGGACACTGTGTGTGTATCTGTGTGCGTGTGTGTGTGTGTTACACTGTGTCTCAGACACTGTAGAGTGGGGACCGGAGCTACACATGGGGGTGAGGGGGTGGGGGGGGTGGGGGGGTCAGGAGCGGAGAAAGATACAGGGGGAGTGGAGAGGAGGAACCCGTCAATTTAAAGCAAACCAACCCCCCTCCTGTCCACTGCCCCCCCTCCTGTCCACTGCCCCCCCTCCTGTCCACTGTCACCCCCCCTCCTGTCCACTCTCCCCCCCTCCTGTCCACGCTCACCCCCCCTCCTGTCCACTGTCACCCCCCCCTCCTGTCCACTCTCCCCCCCTGTCCACTCTCCCCCCCCTCCTGTCCACTCTCCCCCCCTCTCCTGTCCACTCTCCCCCCCCTCCTGTCCACTGTCCTTTCACCTGTCCCCCCCCCCTGTCCACTCTCCCCCCCTCCTGTCCACTCTCCCCCCCTCCTGTCCACTCTCCCCCCCTCCCATCCCCTCCTGTCCACTGTCATTTCCACTGTCCCCCCGCCCACTGTCCCCCCCCACCCGCCCACTGTCCCCCCCCACCCGCCCACTGTCCCCCCCCTCCCCCTGGCCACTGTCCCCCCCTCCTGTCCACTGTCCCCCCCCCCCTCCTGTCCACTGTCCCCCCCTCCTGTCCACTGTCCCCCCTCCTTCTCCCCTCCTTTTCCCCCGTCCCCCTCCTCTCCTTTTCCCCCGTCTCCCTCCCCTCCTTTTCCCTCCTCTCCCCCCCCTTTTCCCCCCCTCTCCCCCCCCTTTTCCTAGCACTAAATGTAACTCACGGCCAACGGCGTCTCTCCCCCCCCGCTCCCCTTTCTCCCCCCCCGCTCCCCTTTCTCCCCCCCCCGCTCCCCTTTCTCCCCCCTCCCCTTTCTCCCCCACCCCCCTTTCTCCCCCCCCTTTCTACCCCCCCGCTCCCCTTTCTCCCCCCCCGCTCCCCTTTCTCCCCCCCGCTCCCCTTTCTCCCCCCCCGCTCCCCTTTCTCCCCCCCCGCTCCCCTTTCTCCCCCCCGGCTCCCCTTTCTCCCCCCCCCGCTCCCCTTTCTCCCCCCCCCGCTCCCCTTTCTCCCCCCCCGCTCCCCTTTCTCCCCCCCCGCTCCCCTTTCTCCCCCCCCGCTCCCCTTTCTCCCCCCCGCTCCCCTTTCTCCCCCCCGCTCCCCTTTCTCCCCCCCTGCTCCCCTTTCTCCCCCCCGCTCCCCTTTCTCCCCTCCCCCGCTCCCCTTTCTCCCCCCCCCGCTCCCCTTTCTCCCCCCCGCTCCCCTTTCTCCCCCCCGCTCCCCTTTCTCCCCCCCCCGCTCCCCTTTCTCCCCCCCGCTCCCCTTTCTCCCCCCCCGCTCCCCTTTCTCCCCCCCGGCTCCCCTTTCTCCCCCCCCGGCTCCCCCCCGCTCCCCTTTCTCCCCCCCCGCTCCCCTTTCTCCCCCCCCTTTCTCCCCCCCCCCGCTCCCCTTTCTCCCCCCGCTCCCCTTTCTCCCCCCGCTCCCCTTTCTCCCCCCCCGCTCCCCTTTCTCCCCCCCCCGCTCCCCTTTCTCCCCCTTCCCCCCCCCGCTCCCCTTTCTCCCCCCCGCTCCCCTTTCTCCCCCCCGCTCCCCTTTCTCCCCTCCGCTCCCCTTTCTCCCCCCCGTTCCCCTTTCTCCCCCTTCTCCCCCCCTGCTCCCCTTTCTCCCCCCCCGCTCCCCTTTCTCCCCCCACCCCCGCTCCCCTTTCTCCCCCCACCCCCGCTCCCCTTTCTCCCCCCACCCCCGCTCCCCTCCCCCTCGCTCCCCTTTCTCCCCCCCCCCCGCTCCCCTTTCTCCCCCCCCCCCCCGCTCCCCTTTCTCCCCCCCCGCAGGACCCCCACTCACAGAGAGCACTCACAACCCACGCGACACCTGCCGCCTCACACCCTAGCAGGACCCCACTCACAGACAGCACTCACAACCCATGTGCCACCTGCCGCCTCACACCCTAGCAGGACCCCCACTCACAGAAAGCACTCACAACCCACGCGCCACCTGCCGCCTCACACCCTAGCAGGACCCCCACTCACAGACAGCACTCACAACCCACGCGCCACCTGCCGCCTCACACCCTAGCAGGACCCTCACTCACAGACAGCACTCACAACCCACGCGCCACCTGCCGCCTCACACCCTAGCAGGACCCCCACTCACAGACAGCACTCACAACCCACGCGCCACCCGCCGCCTCACACCCTAGCAGGACACACGCCTCATATTTTTACATCTGTTATGTCACCAAAATATACATTGTACTGTGGTGTGTTTACAATAAACCATTTTTAAACAACATCGTATTACATTTTATTCCATCTTTCTTTTCAACATTATTATCCAACCTTTACAACAAATACTCACCTATTGTTCCACGAGTTATAAATAATACTACCTATTACGCATTTACATCCCGGGCAACGCCGGGTCTCTCAGCTAGTCACATATAAACCTAGGGCTGGCTGAGCCTGTTCCTAATACTCTGCAGTCAGTACACATTAAAACTAAAACGGTGTGAAGCTGTCCATGACAACCCACATTACATATGAAATCCGGCCTAACTCATTCTGTTCCTGATTACCCGGAGCCATGTGCTGTAAAATGGCTCCTAGGATAATAATATACAAGCACCTTGGGGACTTCTTTCAAACCATAACAAAACAAACTTTTTTGCGCGTGGAAGCATACATGGTAATTTGCAGCCGCTCCCTAAGAAGCCCTTCTCTCCCCCCTTCCTAAAAACCCTTCCCTGGATGACATCCCTTCCTTTGGAACGCACCACGCAGCGCTGCGTTCCAACACACTCTCCCATCCGCCCATAGGCTGAGACAGGGGACAGGCGGGGGCTCGGGAAGCGGCGCATGCGCGCTGGCCAGGGCGTTCCCTGAAATGACGTCACCTGGGTATTTCCGCAGGGGGCAGGATCCCTCTCGCAGTTTGTGAAGGGGCGGGAGGGGAGAGAATAGGAGGAGAGAAGGAGGGGGAAGGGGACAGCAGTGGGGGGAGGAGGAGAAGCGCAAACGTTTCTACCGGTGATCGGGGCAGAAGAAAACACTTTGCGTCAGATAAACAGTACAAAGTGTGCTGGGGATGCAGGATTTGCCCCGTTGGGAGGCATCTGGGGCAAATATGAATGGTAAGAATCACCATCCGTGTGTGTCTCGCGCCGGGGTGTGTATGTGTGTCGGGCCGGGGTGTGTGTGTGTGTGTCTCGGGCCGGGGCGTATGTGTCTCGGGCCGGGGTGTGTGTGTCTCGGGCCGGGGTGTGTGTGTGTGTGTCTCGGGCCGGGGTGTGTGTGTGTGTGTGTCTCGGGCCGGGGTGTGTGTGTCTCGGGCCGGGGTGTGTGTGTCTCGGGCCGGGGTGTGTGTGTGTCTCGCGCCGGGGTGTGTGTGTGTGTCTCGGGCCGGGGTGTGTGTGTGTGTGTCTCGGGCCGGGGTGTGTGTGTGTGTCTCGGGCCGGGGTGTGTGTGTGTGTCTCGGGCCGGGGTGTGTGTGTGTCTCGCGCCGGGGTGTGTGTGTGTGTGTGTCTCGGCCCGGGGTGTGTGTGTGTCTCGGCCCGGGGTGTGTGTGTGTGTGTGTCTCGGCCCGGGGTGTGTGTGTGTCTCGGGCCGGGGTGTGTGTGTGTGTCTCGGGCCGGGGTGTGTGTGTGTGTCTCGGCCCGGGGTGTGTGTGTGTGTCTCGGGCCGGGGTGTGTGTGTGTGTCTCGGGCCGGGGTGTGTGTGTGTGTCTCGGGCCGGGGTGTGTGTGTGTGTCTCGGGCCGGGGTGTGTGTGTGTGTCTCGGGCCGGGGTGTGTGTGTGTGTCTCGGGCCGGGGTGTGTGTGTGTGTCTCGGGCCGGGGTGTGTGTGTGTGTCTCGGGCCGGGGTGTGTGTGTGTGTCTCGGGCCGGGGTGTGTGTGTGTGTCTCGGGCCGGGGTGTGTGTCTCGGGCCGGGGTGTGTGTCTCGGGCCGGGGTGTGTGTGTGTGTGTCTCGGGCCGGGGTGTGTGTGTGTGTCTCGGGCCGGGGTGTGTGTGTGTGTCTCGGGCCGGGGTGTGTGTGTCTCGGGCCGGGGTGTGTGTGTGTGTCTCGGGCCGGGGTGTGTGTGTGTGTCTCGGGCCGGGGTGTGTGTGTGTGTCTCGGGCCGGGGTGTGTGTGTGTGTCTCGGGCCGGGGTGTGTGTGTGTGTCTCGGGCCGGGGTGTGTGTGTGTGTCTCGGGCCGGGGTGTGTGTGTGTGTCTCGGGCCGGGGTGTGTGTGTGTGTCTCGGGCCGGGGTGTGTGTGTGTGTCTCGGGCCGGGGTGTGTGTGTGTGTCTCGGGCCGGGGTGTGTGTGTGTGTCTCGGGCCGGGGTGTGTGTGTGTGTCTCGGGCCGGGGTGTGTGTGTGTGTCTCGGGCCGGGGTGTGTGTGTGTGTCTCGGGCCGGGGTGTGTGTGTGTGTCTCGGGCCGGGGTGTGTGTGTGTGTCTCGGGCCGGGGTGTGTGTGTGTGTCTCGGGCCGGGGTGTGTGTGTGTGTCTCGGGCCGGGGTGTGTGTGTGTGTCTCGGGCCGGGGTGTGTGTGTGTGTCTCGGGCCGGGGTGTGTGTGTGTCTCGGGCCGGGGTGTGTGTGTGTGTGTGTGTGTGTGTCTCGGGCCGGGGTGTGTGTGTGTGTGTCTCGGGCCGGGGTGTGTGTGTGTGTGTCTCGGGCCGGGGTGTGTGTGTGTGTGTCTCGGGCCGGGGTGTGTGTGTGTGTGTCTCGGGCCGGGGTGTGTGTGTGTGTCTCGGGCCGGGGTGTGTGTGTGTGTGTGTCTCGGGCCGGGGTGTGTGTGTGTCTCGGGCCGGGGTGTGTGTGTGTCTCGGGCCGGGGTGTGTGTGTGTCTCGGGCCGGTGTGTGTGTGTGTGTCTCGGGCCGGGGTGTGTGTGTGTGTGTCTCGGGCCGGGGTGTGTGTGTGTCTCGGGCCGGGGTGTGTGTGTGTCTCGGGCCGGGGTGTGTGTCTCGGGCCGGGGTGTGTGTGTGTGTCTCGGGCCGGGGTGTGTGTGTGTGTGTCTCGGGCCGGGGTGTGTGTGTGTCTCGGGCCGGTGTGTGTGTGTGTGTCTCGGGCCGGGGTGTGTGTGTGTGTGTGTCTCGGGCCGGGGTGTGTGTGTGTCTCGGGCCGGTGTGTGTGTGTGTCTCGGGCCGGTGTGTGTGTGTGTCTCGGGCCGGGGTGTGTGTGTGTCTCGGGCCGGTGTGTGTGTGTGTGTGTGTCTCTCGGGCCGGGGCACGTCGGGGAGACACTCACAAAAGAGAAGTACTTCTAACCATACAGTATATAGTGTGTGCATTACCTGTGTGTAAGGATACTCTGCATCATTCTATAGCGTGGCCTGTTCATTACTATCTCTTTCAGACCTGTATTCAACCTTCCTTCCTAAAGACTGGATTGTGTCGGGTAAGATATTAAGGCTGTTTCACTTTCACCCCCTTTATCATTCTTTTCTCCTCTCTCCCCCCCCCCCCCTTGTGCATTCTTCTCTCTCTATCCCCCCCATATTCTCCCTTCTCATTCTGTCATGGCCCTCCCCCCTTCCTTCCTCAGACACAGTCCCGTCTCCCCCCTCCCTTCCGTACGTGGAGATTATCGAGCAGCCGAAGCAGCGCGGGATGCGGTTTCGATACAAGTGCGAGGGTCGCTCTGCGGGCAGCATTCCGGGCGAGCACAGCACCGACACGAGCAAAACGCATCCCACTATCAAGGTCTGTGTCCCGCACAGCCAGTGAGGCTGCGCATACCCCTCCCCGTGTGAATGGAAGGAGGAGCAGGGCATGGCGGAGGGGGTGAGACAGCAGGGCATGGTGGTGGGGCGCAGGGGGTGAGACAGCAGGGCATGGTGGTGGGGCGCAGGGGGTGAGACAGCAGGGCATGGTGGTGGGGCGGAGGGGGTGAGACAGCAGGGCATGGTGGTGGGGCAGAGGGGGTGAGACAGCAGGGCATGGTGGTGGGGCGGAGGGGGTGAGACAGCAGGGCATGGTGGTGGGGCAGAGGGGGTGAGACAGCAGGGCATGGTGGTGGGGCGGAGGGGGTGAGACAGCAGGGCATGGTGGTGGGGCGGAGGGGGTGAGACAGCAGGGCATGGTGGTGGGGGTGAGACAGCAGGGCATGGTGGTGGGGCGGAGGGGGTGAGACAGCAGGGCATGGTGGTGGGGGTGAGACAGCAGGGCATGATGGTGGGGCGGAGGGGGTGAGACAGCAGGGCATGGTGGTGGGGGTGAGACAGCAGGGCATGATGGTGGGGCGGAGGGGGTGAGACAGCAGGGCATGGTGGTGGGGGTGAGACAGCAGGGCATGATGGTGGGGCGGAGGGGGTGACACAGCAGGGCATGGTGGTGGGGCGCAGGGGGTGAGACAGCAGGGCATGATGGTGGGGCGCAGGAGGTGACAGCAGGGCATGGTGATGGGGCGCAGGGGGTGAGACAGCAGGGCATGATGGTGGGGCGCAGGGGGTGAGACAGCAGGGCATGGTGGTGGGGTGGAGGGGGTGAGACAGCAGGGCATGGGGGTGGGGCGCAGGGGGTGACACAGCAGGGCATGGGGGTGGGGCGCAGGGGGTGACACAGCAGGGCATGATGGTGGTGCGCAGGGGGTGAGACAGCAGGGCATGATGGTGGGGCGCAGGGGGTGAGACAGCAGGGCATGGAGGTGGGGCGCAGGGGGTGAGACAGCAGGGCATTGAGGTGGGGCGCAGGGGGTGACACAGCAGGGCATGGTGGTGGGGCGGAGGGGACAAGACAGCAGGGCATGGTGGTGGGGCGCAGGGGGTGACACAGCAGGGCATGGTGGTGGGGTGGAGGGGGTGAGACAGCAGGGCATGATGGTGGGGCGCAGGGGGTGAGACAGCAGGGCATGATGGTGGGGCGCAGGGGGTGAGACAGCAGGGCATGGTGGTGGGGCGCAGGGGGTGAGACAGCAGGGCATGATGGTGGGGCGCAGGGGGTGAAACAGCAGGGCATGATGGTGGGGCGCAGGGGGTGAGACAGCAGGGCATGGGGGTGAGACAGCAGGGCATGGGGGTGAGACAGCAGGGCATGGGGGTGAGACAGCAGGGCATGGGGGTGAGACAGCAGGGCATTACAGGGAGGGGTGAAAATAGTCATGTTTAATAAACTGTTAGAGCTGCTAGATCTGTGTGTCTCTTGCTGCCTTAAAGGTGAGGGCAGGTGAGGGCACAGTGCGCAATATGAGATTATGTACAGATGAGGTGGGCAGCTCCAATACTCACGGGCCGCCAACGGGTTATAAGGATCTCTGCTTCAGCACAGTCTTTGACTTAATCACATGTTCTGAAGTGGAGATATCGTGAAAATTGGACCTGTTGGTGGCCCGTGAGGACTGGAGTTTGACACATTAACAATTACGAAGACAGGAAAAACTAGTGGAAACACTAACCAAAAACAAGCTATGAAAATATCAATTGAGACGGTAACGGAGGAAACAAGGAGAAAGGAAGCGATCCCATGGCTCAAGAACTCCATGTACAGAGCTGTGCGAGGCGATCCCCAAACGTATAACTGAATATACAGAGCGGTGCGATCCCCAAACGTATAACTGAATATACAGAGCTGTGCGAGGCGATCCCCAAACGTATAACTGAATATACAGAGCTGTGCGAGGCGATCCCCAAACGTATAACTGAGGATGTAAGAATGTAACTGATATGGTGATGAAGATTATCGAATATAACAAAAGCTTATAGAAGAAGAAGCGACTTGTGATTGGGAAGAAGCAAATATTCGCACTCAAACAAGACAATGGCTCAACAACACGTCTGTGCACTTATGGGAGCTGTGGACTTCTAATAGCCAAGAAGAATGGGACGGCTCCCGGGGAGAAGATGGAATAAATACTGAAATCGTGAAAAACGCTGTGGAAGAAGTTGAGAAAATCCTTGCAAAACGCTTTACATGCGGCTTGAAGAACAGGACAATCCCAGAACATGGGATCAATGCCATCCTCATCCACCAGAAAGGAGACCAAGCCCTACAGAAACAAGCCTACGGCCAATCGTGTGGGGGTGGGTGTATTGCAAGGATTTTCTCTACTCCCCCCTCTCCCCCCCCCCCCTGCACGCGTGTGCACACGCATCATGCTGCCGTATCCTTCTTTTTTTTTTTTTTATTCAACAAAAATAAATTAATTCAATGTACTCCTTTATTATTTCGGTAAATACCGGCCTACACGTAAGGGGGTGTCGCAAGACTTTACAGTCTGTTTCTAGAACTGCAATTATTTTATTTCACAGGAGGAAAAAAAGAACAAGTTATAATAATGGCTTCATTAACTGAGCAAAGGTTATACACTGTCCATGAAATATCTGTAAACCATCAGGTGAGGCTCTTAACAGCACGAGGATAACTCCTTCCACGCGGGCTTGGTGGACAAGGGGCCGTGAAGGCATATTGGGGAGTGTCTCTTCTTGGGGAGACGGCTTTGGGGCCACTCGGGTGTTATGTCCCAGAGGTTCTTTGGAAATGAAACGCAGCATGGCAGCACACACCGAGTCCCTCAGTCAGACATGCAGGGGCTGATGAACTCTGGGGGACTCGCAATGTGAGATGCTTATGGCATCCAAATTGATCCTCTGGTGGGGCTGACTAGGTCAGTGCCGCAGATGCTGCCTGGTGAGTAGCTGGTTCCAATCCACCTCAATGCCATTACAAATCCTGAGGAAGGATAGCCCTTGCGAAACGTGTAGGGAAGTCGAAGTCCCCGGTGAGCAGCCAGGAAGTGATGTCACTGGCAGGGAGGTGGGTTGGAACTTACCTGGTCAGTGTCACTGTGGGGGATCCATTTTGAAGCCCCTTGCAGTGTGAGAGCATTTTATTTTTGTGGTGTGGACTTGTACACGAGGCGCCGCTGTTCTGTCAGGGCAAGAATGGGGGGATCCTACTGCAATAAAGCTGCGCAACCAACCGCTTTGGACTGTGACCTACGGACTAATTGTGATATTTGTTTTATTTTTTTATAACTAATATTTGTAAAGCACATTTGTTGACTTTTTTTATTGAAGTTGTACTTCCAATCACTTACAAGATTTTTATGCAGATACTCGCTAATTGTCTGCCACAGACTTTGCCTTTGCCCGACCTTGAGCACCAGTGGCATTTTGCACTGAACATTGAAAGGAAATTCTTTTGAGTCCTGGCTGTACTCTCGCATGGATGTGAAACGTGGACACTCAATTCAAAGACCAATCGCAAGCTTCATCCAACTCGGAGTATGGGGAGATGCATGCTGGGTATCACAAGAGACTGGAAAAAGAATGACCTGGGTTTGAAACCAAACGGGTCGGACAACACAATGGGGACGAAATTAAAATGGCGGTGGGCCAGACCTTTTCACAAGAAGAAACGACCATCGTTTGGACAGCGATGGCCCGCTTCTGGGTTTCAATGGGTTTCAAAAGTAAGATGCAAGGATGAAATCAGAAAATGTGCTGGAGCGACGTGGAGAAGAGGCTGTAACCGCCGCAGTACCTGGGAGATCATCGGGGAGGCTTTGTGTGTGTTTCTCTCTTTGCTACGTGTATTCATTTCCCAAGATACAGATCCCATGTAAGATGTGCCTCTCTTCTCAAATCCCATGATGTTTCTTTTGCCCTCCCAGTCATTCAAAGTCCTTCCCTATTACCCAATACGAAATCGCCTTCAGTCTTTTACCCTAATCCCAAACGTCACTGTAAAAACCCTTTCCAACCCCAGAAACATTAATGTGGGACCATTTTCGCTTTCTAAAAAACAAACCACAAGGTGGGGCTGCCGTGTGAATACCCCAAGAAGAATGACTCCGCTCCTGGAAAAGTTACATCTTCCTTCGTTTAGGGTGATGCCTTCCCCAACTTCCTGCCCCCCCTTCCCAAATGAGAGCAGCCTGTGGGGTTTGTCTTGGGGCTCTTCGTATCTGAATAGGAAATCCTAGTAAACGTGACACGGTAGACAAGGTCCTTTTTAACACATTTATATTTCAGGGATCATTCAATAGGCAAAACAAGGCAGTGAAATAAAATGGGGTTTATTTGGATAAAACCTCAGAAATACAACAAAATACAGAAATATACACACTTGTTTGGGTCTGGGGTACGAGATCTAACCTTTCCTAGGTGCAGGGTGCCCGCTTGCAAGAGCTTACCCTGATCGGAGCCCTGTTTCAGACATCCTGGACCGAGATTCGGCAGAAACTTCTGACCGGGACCTAGTCTCGATACTCCTGGAACTGTTTTCGGCAGGAACTCTTGACTGTGTCAGCTACGGTTCTCAGATGAGAACTTGGTCCTCGCGTCTGACTCAAGTCTCTGCAGGGCAGACTTTCCTAGCTTCAAAACCAAGCCGGTTGCTCTGCTATTTGGGACAGAGCAATGTGCGCCCTAGCTTAATCGACTCAAGCCACAAAATCGTCTGGTTCTCTGACTGGCGCGTCTCCATACATAGCTCAGCGGACCAATAGAAACAGGCGCTCGTCTCTAGGCTGACAGAGGAGGCGGTGTGCCAAGCCGGTTCTAATCTGGGTGGGCGGGAAATATGGATTATCCAAAGGGGAAAGCGCCTACGCTCGCCATCTTTTCCCAGCTAACTCTATGCTACCCGCTGGGCAGACTCCACCAAGTCTGGCAGACACAAGGTGTCCCCGCAGGGTGCCCTTTGTTCTCCAGACTTGGCAATTCGCCCTTCCTCGCCCACCAGTCTTCTCACCTCCTGGACATCCTCTCCTCTTTGAACTACAGACTCTATACAGACATACCGGCGTCTACGCTGATGCCCTGGCTGACTGTATAGAGCCTTATAGTAATTGTAAAACATCTTACAAAGTACACTTTTCAATAAAGAATATACTTTTGGGGAACCTTATACGGGAAATGGATTGGGGATATTTGGGCTCGAAATCCAGGAGTCTGGGGGACACTGGGTAGTCCCGGTGTAATTCACCCCACGTGCTGGCAAATCATGCCTGCTCACCGGGGAGAATTAAACGACTACCGTTAACTTTGGCCCCCGAACACCTGCAACCAAAAAAATAATTGCATTTCCATCCAAATATCCCCCCTAAAACTGACACAAGAAATGTCACTTTATTTTCCACATGTATTCTCCCTGGTCCCTGGCTTATGGAGCTACCAGGGGCCCCACGGTTTCAGGGGTTACCAGAGGGCTGAACCTTTATTGTATAGCCTGGTTACCCCCTCCCGTCACAGGAAGTGGACAATACAGATGTCAGATAAGAGTTCTGATCGTGTTAACGTTACGTCAAGGGTGTGCGCCTCTATGAAAAAAAAACAAATGTTTTGTCTGCCCCTCTGTGAGTCAGAGATCTTTCGAAAGTTTAGAGAGAAAGCTGACAATGAAAGAGTCCGTTAATGTGAAGAGAGATGGAAAGAATGGACGACATCGTGAGGAATTAAAGTGGTGCGGTGAAGGGAGAGAGAAGTGTGGGGGGCGATCAAGAATGTGGGGAAAGAGCCATGTAAAACCCGTCTTATTGCAGAGGCCTGAGCCCTTAGAATATATATTATATTGCCAACTGCTTTCAGCTGCTGTATGTAGGGTGGTATATGTGTTGGCATTAAAGGTATAGGGCCACCTGAATTGTGGAATATGTGTCCCAGAGGGACACCAGGCTCAAGTATGTCTATTGTATTTTAAGGTGAACAATTACCAAGGCCCGGCCCGTATACGGATTTCTCTGGTTGCCAAAGATGCCCCGTATAAACCTCACCCCCATGAATTGGTTGGGAAGGATTGCAAAGACGGATATTTCGAGGCTGACCTATCACCAGATCGTACTATACACAGGTAACTTGGCAGCTGGTCTTAATGGGTGGAGGGAGCATGGGGAATTAGCACCAGATATCAAATTGGGGCGAAGGGTTCATCCTTTATGCATCATTAACCAGCAGTGGATGGTTCTGGAAAGGGAGCAGGAGGAGGAGCAGCTAATACTGAGTAAGTCCAAATGGTACATGCCTTCTGCAACACTGGTCAGTCCTAGAGGATTCTGGGAAATGCCAGTACTAGTTAAGATCAAATAGTACAATCTTGATTAAAAATTGCCCATGACAAAATTCTGGGGTTAGGAGCAGCTAGTTCCATGTCATTCCAAGTAGTCCATCTTTTAGCCAACCATGGCCCAGCACTGGAGGATTCTGGGGTACACCCAGCATTAGAACAGCCAATACAAAATGCTTCACCCTACCCAGCGTCCTATGTATAATATAGTCCAACACTAGAAGATTCTGGGACGTGAACAGGCGTGTGGGAATGTGCAATATACCAAGTGGTCCATTCTTTATCCAACATTGCCCAGCAGTGGAGGAGTCTGGGATAGGCACAGAGCATAAAAACAATAGAAATGGTCAGCCCAGCCCAGTGTTCTTTGTATAACATTGTCCAACACTGGAGGAACTGGGAAGAGAACAGATCAATGGGAAAGGTCAGTACCAAGTCAGGCCAAGTGAACTGTCCATTATCCAACGGGTTGATTCTGGGATGGGCACAGAGCAGAACTATAAATACCAAACAGCCTATCCATCCCTGTGTATAGTGTTGGCCAACACAGGAGGATTCTTGGAAGCCAACAAAGTAATGGGAATGGGTCAGGTCAAGTGGTCTATCGTTTATCCATGTTGGACACACATTGAGGACTGTGGGATAGGCATTAGAACAGTCGATAGAAAATGCTCCACTCATCCCAATGTCTCTAATATTGGCCAATACTGGAGGATTCTGGGAAGGGAATAGAACAGCAGGGAGTTTTATGGGGCATGGGGTGAGATCCTACAGGAAGCTTACATGCTTACTGGATATGGAGAAGATATCCTATTTTATGAGTGCCACTGAAATCTGATGTTTGTTCATCTCCCGTAAAGTTTTCAGAACTTGGGCATCCAGTGTGTGAAGAAGAGAGAGCTGGAGGAGGCCATCGCCAATAGGATTCGAACCAAAAATAACCCCTTCAATGGTAATGTCCACCGTGTAATGTCACCGGTGATGTAATTCATGATGCTGTAAATGTGGCATAAGAGGGCATTGTAAAAGGGTCCTTAGAAATATGATTAAATGTGAAATTCTGAAATCTGATTTCTCCATTCTCGCTCAGTCCCTGTGGAGGATCTGAAGTCTGATTACGATCTGAACACCGTCTGTCTTTGCTTCCAAGTTTGGATCCGTGACCAGACCGGGGGTCATTTGAGCGCCTTACCCCTTGTGGTGTCACAGCCCATCTATGACAACAGTAAGAGAGCCTAATGACAGTGACGTGTTTAATGGGTTAAAGGGTCAGTCCCACGTCGGGGCAAAGTGACCTAATGATAGGGACGTGTTTAATTGGTTAAAGCAGGGGTGAACAATCTTTTTTTTCCCCTGCGCCCCCTGCTGGCTAACTCCCCCCCCTCCCCCCCCCCCCCCCCGCCCGCCCCCCATCTCCTCGCTTACTCTGGCATTCTGCCTCACGGCGTCACGTGACACGTCTCCAGAAGCCGGCTGAGCCAAGGTAAGTAAAGTTTACAGAGGCCTTAGCCTCTCATCCGGCATTTAATTTAAATGCCTTCAGGAAGCGCGCGGGGCCTCTGTAAACGCCGTGCCCCCCAGTTTGCGCACCCCTGGGTTAAAGGGTCAGTCCCACGTAGGGACACAGTGACGTATTTAACGGGTGATCTCTTGTGCACTAGGAGCTCCTAACACTGCGGAGCTGAAGATCTGCCGACTGAACAGGAATTCTGGGAGTTGTCTGGGAGGGGACGAGATCTTTCTGCTGTGTGACAAAGTGCAGAAAGGTATGGCACCGTTAACCCCTCCCCTGCCGGAGAACTACAGAGTGTCGCTCTAAAGAACAGGCTTCAATACACACATACAGGACACCTACAAGCTCATATTGAACCCCCAAAATGACCACAACATATATATAAGCATATAAGTGTCACAGAGGAGTGCTACTGAGCATGGTAATATATATTTAAAACCAGAGACAGAACATGAAACACAGACAGAGCTCAGTGCACATCCAGTGAAACCTATACACGGTACAGTGCCTAAATATATATGTATAGATATCTATTAAATAAAATGGTCTTTTAAGTTTAACATTTTGGCCAAAGTGTTGTAAGCCCCTGAGCCACTACATGGCAGACCACATCTCAAGGGTCCCTAACACTAATATACATTCTTAATAACCTGTGCATTACCAGGAAGAATGATTTATAATAAATCTGTCAAAATTAGTTGCATAGTTCTAAGTCTGATTGAAGCTTTTACTAACCTGTACATTACCAGGAAAAGCACTCTATTAGATTTGTCACAATCATACTGCAAGCAAGTTCCCCTGAGAGTGGGAGATGCCATGGAGTGAGCTTTTAACCATTTAAATGTGGGAAGGGGTGAGCTTCAATGAGGTAGGAGGTTGCCACCCTCCAATCAGCTAAGACCAGCTGAACAAGACTTGTAAAACATACACACACCACTGTTTGCATACACCAATATGATATATATACACACCACTGTTTGCATACACCAATATGATATATATATACACACACACCACTGTTTGCATACACCAATATGATATATATATACACACACACCACTGTTTGCATACACCAATATGATATATATACACACACACTGTTTGCATACACCAATATGATATATATACACACACCACTGTTTGCATACACCAATATGATATATATACACACACACTGTTTGCATACACCAATATGATATATATACACACACACTGTTTGCATACACCAATATGATATATATACACACACACTGTTTAAATACACACAGAATTGACGACCCTGAGGCTGTGATGTGATCTGTGACTGGATAGGCTGCAGTGCTGGGAGGTTTCTCCTCTCCCTCCTGCTGCTGGGGGAAGGGTAGGAGGGTCGGGTTTTGCTTTGTGGTCCTGCCCCAGTAACCATCTCCCCCCTTGTGGCCCCTAGAAGACATTGAGGTGCTGTTCCAGTTGGGCAAATGGGAGGCTCGTGGGTCCTTTTCGCAGGCGGACGTGCACCGCCAGGTGGCCATCGTCTTCAGGACGCCGCCGTACCAGGACCCGGGGATCCGTCAGCCGGTCAAGGTGCAGATGCAGCTGAGGAGACCATCGGATAAGGAGGTCAGCGAACCCATGGAGTACCAGTACCTGCCGGACGAAGGTGAGGGTCGTGGGGTGTCTGGCAGGAGTCGGTCCGGTGCTATCCTCATTTCTTCCTTCCTCGTTTAAAGAAAGCCACGGGTCAAATTAGGGGATGAAGCGGTTCTTCTTCTCTGCCATAACAACACTGTATGTTTCTTTGTCCAGAGCCGCCCTGTGACTGTGCTATAGGTGACGGTTCAGCAGTGTACCCCCTATTCCACCCTGTGACTGTGCTATAGGTGACGGTTCAGCAGTGTATCCCCTATTATTCCGCCCTGTGACTGCGCTATAGGTGACGGTTCAGCAGTGTACCCCCTATTATTCCGCCCTGTGACTGCGCTATAGGTGACGGTTCAGCAGTGTACCCCCTATTATTCCACCCTGTGACTGCTATAGGTGACGGTTCAGCAGTGTACCCCCTATTATTCCACCCTGTGACTGCTATAGGTGATGGTTCAGCAGTGTACCCCCTATTATTCCACCCTGTGACTGCTATAGGTCAGGGGTGCGCAAGCATTTTCCCCAGGACCCCCCTGCTGGCTCTCTTTCTCCCCCCCCCCCCCCCCAATCTCCTCCTTACCCTGGCTCCGGTGCTCGGACATCCCAATGTCGCGTTGTCATGGGAACTATACGTCATTTGACGACGCGTCGCCAGAAACCGCCGGAGCCAGGGTAAGGGAAGTCACAGAGGCCTTTGCCGCTCTGCCCAGCATTTCATTTAAATGACTTTGGGAAGAGCCTCTGTAACCGCCGCACGCCCCCCTCCCCCCCAGTTTGCGCACCCCTGTTATAGGTGACGGTTCAGCAGTGTACCCCCCATTATTAGAGGATAAGCCGCATATTGTGCCCGCTCTGTGTCCCAGGTCTCTAACCTTCCTGGTAACAACCAATTCACAGACCGGATTTCATTTTACTTCCGGCTAATTCACAACCCGAATCTATGTACCAACCACCTACATGTCCCTGAGGACTCGGCGTACAGAAGACCCCTCGGTCTTTATGAAGTTGCAACAGAGTTTAGCAATCTGCATAGTCCTGCAGTGTCACGTGCGTGCTGGGACAGACCAGCCTCGCTCGTTTCGCTTTTTTGCATTCTTTCCTTCTCTCTTTTATTCCCTTATTCGCTCTTTCGTGTATACTCACACTCCTCATGATTGTTCCCCACCCTCACACTATCTAACCTCTGTGCTCCGCCTGTAGGTGACATGCATCCCACCCTCACACTATCTAACTTCTGTGCTCCGCCTGTAGGTGACGTGCATCCCACCCTCACATTATCTAACTTCTGTGCTCCGCCTGTAGGTGACGTGCATCCCACCCTCACATTATCTAACCTCTGTGCTCCGCCTGTAGGTGACGTGCATCCCACCCTCACATTATCTAACTTCTGTGCTCCGCCTGTAGGTGACATGCATCCCACCCTCACATTATCTAACTTCTGTGCTCCGCCTGTAGGTGACGTGCATCCCACCCCCACACTATCTAACCTCTGTGCTTCGCCTGTAGGTGACATGCATCCCACCCTCACATTATCTAACTTCTGTGCTCCGCCTGTAGGTGACGTGCATCCCACCCTCACATTATCTAACCTCTGTGCTCCGCCTGTAGGTGACATGCATCCCACCCTCACATTATCTAACCTCTGTGCTCCGCCTGTAGGTGACATGCATCCCACCCTCACATTATCTAACTTCTGTGCTCCGCCTGTAGGTGACATGCATCCCACCCTCACATTATCTAACCTCTGTGCTCCGCCTGTAGGTGACATGCATCCCACCCTCACATTATCTAACCTCTGTGCTCCGCCTGTAGGTGACATGCATCCCACCCTCACATTATCTAACTTCTGTGCTCCGCCTGTAGGTGACGTGCATCCCACCCTCACATTATCTAACTTCTGTGCTCCGCCTGTAGGTGACGTGCATCCCACCCTCACATTATCTAACTTCTGTGCTCCGCCTGTAGGTGACGTGCATCCCACCCTCACATTATCTAACTTCTGTGCTCTGCCTGTAGGTGACGTGCATCCCACCCTCACATTATCTAACTTCTGTGCTCCGCCTGTAGGTGACATGCATCCCACCCTCACATTATCTAACCTCTGTGCTCCGCCTGTAGGTGACATGCATCCCACCCTCACATTATCTAACTTCTGTGCTCCGCCTGTAGGTGACGTGCATCCCACCCTCACATTATCTAACTTCTGTGCTCCGCCTGTAGGTGACGTGCATCCCACCCTCACATTATCTAACTTCTGTGCTCTGCCTGTAGGTGACGTGCATCCCACCCTCACATTATCTAACTTCTGTGCTCCGCCTGTAGGTGACGTGCATCCCACCCTCACATTATCTAACTTCTGTGCTCCGCCTGTAGGTGACGTGCATCCCACCCTCACATTATCTAACCTCTGTGCTCCGCCTGTAGGTGACATGCATCCCACCCTCACATTATCTAACTTCTGTGCTCTGCCTGTAGGTGACGTGCATCCCACCCTCACATTATCTAACTTCTGTGCTCCGCCTGTAGGTGACGTGCATCCCACCCTCACATTATCTAACTTCTGTGCTCCGCCTGTAGGTGACGTGCATCCCACCCTCACATTATCTAACTTCTGTGCTCTGCCTGTAGGTGACGTGCATCCCACCCTCACATTATCTAACTTCTGTGCTCCGCCTGTAGGTGACGTGCATCCCACCCTCACATTATCTAACCTCGGTGCTCCGCCTGTAGGTGACGTGCATCCCACCCTCACATTATCTAACCTCTGTGCTCCGCCTGTAGGTGACGTGCATCCCACCCTCACATTATCTAACTTCTGTGCTCTGCCTGTAGGTGACGTGCACCCCACCCTCACATTATCTAACTTCTGTGCTCCGCCTGTAGGTGACGTGCACCCCACCCTCACATTATCTAACTTCTGTGCTCTGCCTGTAGGTGACGTGCACCCCACCCTCACATTATCTAACTTCTGTGCTCCGCCTGTAGGTGACGTGCATCCCACCCTCACATTATCTAACCTCTGTGCTCCGCCTGTAGGTGACGTGCACCCCACCCTCACATTATCTAACTTCTGTGCTCTGCCTGTAGGTGACGTGCACCCCACCCTCACATTATCTAACTTCTGTGCTCTGCCTGTAGGTGACGTGCATCCCACCCTCACATTATCTAACCTCTGTGCTCCGCCTGTAGGTGACATGCATCCCACCCTCACATTATCTAACTTCTGTGCTCCGCCTGTAGGTGACGTGCATCCCACCCTCACATTATCTAACCTCTGTGCTCCGCCTGTAGGTGACGTGCATCCCACCCTCACATTATCTAACCTCTGTGCTCCGCCTGTAGGTGACGTGCATCCCACCCTCACATTATCTAACCTCTGTGCTCCGCCTGTAGGTGACGTGCACCCCACCCTCACATTATCTAACTTCTGTGCTCTGCCTGTAGGTGACGTGCATCCAACCCTCACATTATCTAACTTCTGTGCTCTGCCTGTAGGTGACGTGCACCCCACCCTCACATTATCTAACCTCTGTGCTCCGCCTGTAGGTGACGTGCATCCCACCCCCACACTATCTAACTTCTGTGCTCCGCCTGTAGGTGACATGCATCCCACCCTCACATTATCTAACCTCTGTGCTCCGCCTGTAGGTGACATGCATCCCACCCTCACATTATCTAACTTCTGTGCTCCGCCTGTAGGTGACGTGCATCCCACCCTCACATTATCTAACCTCTGTGCTCCGCCTGTAGGTGACATGCATCCCACCCTCACATTATCTAACTTCTGTGCTCCGCCTGTAGGTGACGTGCATCCCACCCTCACATTATCTAACCTCTGTGCTCCGCCTGTAGGTGACGTGCACCCTACCCTCACATTATCTATCTTCTGTGCTCTGCCTGTAGGTGACGTGCACCCCACCCTCACATTATCTAACCTCTGTGCTCCGCCTGTAGGTGACGTGCATCCCACCCTCACATTATCTAACTTCTGTGCTCCGCCTGTAGGTGACGTGCATCCCACCCTCACATTATCTAACCTCTGTGCTCCGCCTGTAGGTGACGTGCATCCCACCCTCACATTATCTAACTTCTGTGCTCCGCCTGTAGGTGACGTGCACCCCACCCTCACATTATCTAACTTCTGTGCTCTGCCTGTAGGTGACGTGCATCCCACCCTCACATTATCTAACCTCTGTGCTCCGCCTGTAGGTGACGTGCATCCCACCCTCACATTATCTAACTTCTGTGCTCAGCCTGTAGGTGACGTGCATCCCACCCTCACATTATCTAACTTCTGTGCTCAGCCTGTAGGTGACGTGCATCCCACCCTCACATTATCTAACTTCTGTGCTCCGCCTGTAGGTGACGTGCATCCCACCCTCACATTATCTAACCTCTGTGCTCCGCCTGTAGGTGACGTGCATCCCACCCTCACATTATCTAACCTCTGTGCTCCGCCTGTAGGTGACATGCATCCCACCCTCACATTATCTAACTTCTGTGCTCCGCCTGTAGGTGACGTGCATCCCACCCTCACATTATCTAACCTCTGTGCTCTGCCTGTAGGTGACGTGCACCCCACCCTCACATTATCTAACCTCTGTGCTCCGCCTGTAGGTGACGTGCATCCCACCCCCACACTATCTAACTTCTGTGCTCCGCCTGTAGGTGACATGCATCCCACCCCCACACTATCTAACTTCTGTGCTCCGCCTGTAGGTGACATGCATCCCACCCCCACACTATCTAACTTCTGTGCTCCGCCTGTAGGTGACATGCATCCCACCCTCACATTATCTAACCTCTGTGCTCCGCCTGTAGGTGACATGCATCCCACCCTCACATTATCTAACTTCTGTGCTCCGCCTGTAGGTGACGTGCATCCCACCCTCACATTATCTAACTTCTGTGCTCCGCCTGTAGGTGACGTGCATCCCACCCTCACATTATCTAACTTCTGTGCTCCGCCTGTAGGTGACGTGCATCCCACCCTCACATTATCTAACTTCTGTGCTCTGCCTGTAGGTGACGTGCATCCCACCCTCACATTATCTAACTTCTGTGCTCCGCCTGTAGGTGACATGCATCCCACCCTCACATTATCTAACCTCTGTGCTCCGCCTGTAGGTGACGTGCATCCCACCCTCACATTATCTAACTTCTGTGCTCTGCCTGTAGGTGACATGCATCCCACCCTCACATTATCTAACTTCTGTGCTCCGCCTGTAGGTGACGTGCATCCCACCCTCACATTATCTAACTTCTGTGCTCCGCCTGTAGGTGACGTGCATCCCACCCTCACATTATCTAACTTCTGTGCTCTGCCTGTAGGTGACGTGCATCCCACCCTCACATTATCTAACTTCTGTGCTCCGCCTGTAGGTGACGTGCATCCCACCCTCACATTATCTAACTTCTGTGCTCCGCCTGTAGGTGACGTGCATCCCACCCTCACATTATCTAACCTCTGTGCTCCGCCTGTAGGTGACGTGCATCCCACCCTCACATTATCTAACTTCTGTGCTCTGCCTGTAGGTGACGTGCATCCCACCCTCACATTATCTAACTTCTGTGCTCCGCCTGTAGGTGACGTGCATCCCACCCTCACATTATCTAACTTCTGTGCTCCGCCTGTAGGTGACGTGCATCCCACCCTCACATTATCTAACTTCTGTGCTCTGCCTGTAGGTGACGTGCATCCCACCCTCACATTATCTAACTTCTGTGCTCCGCCTGTAGGTGACGTGCATCCCACCCTCACATTATCTAACCTCGGTGCTCCGCCTGTAGGTGACGTGCATCCCACCCTCACATTATCTAACCTCTGTGCTCCGCCTGTAGGTGACGTGCATCCCACCCTCACATTATCTAACTTCTGTGCTCTGCCTGTAGGTGACGTGCACCCCACCCTCACATTATCTAACTTCTGTGCTCCGCCTGTAGGTGACGTGCACCCCACCCTCACATTATCTAACTTCTGTGCTCTGCCTGTAGGTGACGTGCACCCCACCCTCACATTATCTAACTTCTGTGCTCCGCCTGTAGGTGACGTGCATCCCACCCTCACATTATCTAACCTCTGTGCTCCGCCTGTAGGTGACGTGCACCCCACCCTCACATTATCTAACTTCTGTGCTCTGCCTGTAGGTGACGTGCACCCCACCCTCACATTATCTAACTTCTGTGCTCTGCCTGTAGGTGACGTGCATCCCACCCTCACATTATCTAACCTCTGTGCTCCGCCTGTAGGTGACATGCATCCCACCCTCACATTATCTAACTTCTGTGCTCCGCCTGTAGGTGACGTGCATCCCACCCTCACATTATCTAACCTCTGTGCTCCGCCTGTAGGTGACGTGCATCCCACCCTCACATTATCTAACCTCTGTGCTCCGCCTGTAGGTGACGTGCATCCCACCCTCACATTATCTAACCTCTGTGCTCCGCCTGTAGGTGACGTGCACCCCACCCTCACATTATCTAACTTCTGTGCTCTGCCTGTAGGTGACGTGCATCCAACCCTCACATTATCTAACTTCTGTGCTCTGCCTGTAGGTGACGTGCACCCCACCCTCACATTATCTAACCTCTGTGCTCCGCCTGTAGGTGACGTGCATCCCACCCCCACACTATCTAACTTCTGTGCTCCGCCTGTAGGTGACATGCATCCCACCCTCACATTATCTAACCTCTGTGCTCCGCCTGTAGGTGACATGCATCCCACCCTCACATTATCTAACTTCTGTGCTCCGCCTGTAGGTGACGTGCATCCCACCCTCACATTATCTAACCTCTGTGCTCCGCCTGTAGGTGACATGCATCCCACCCTCACATTATCTAACTTCTGTGCTCCGCCTGTAGGTGACGTGCATCCCACCCTCACATTATCTAACCTCTGTGCTCCGCCTGTAGGTGACGTGCACCCTACCCTCACATTATCTATCTTCTGTGCTCTGCCTGTAGGTGACGTGCACCCCACCCTCACATTATCTAACCTCTGTGCTCCGCCTGTAGGTGACGTGCATCCCACCCTCACATTATCTAACTTCTGTGCTCAGCCTGTAGGTGACGTGCATCCCACCCTCACATTATCTAACTTCTGTGCTCTGCCTGTAGGTGACGTGCATCCCACCCTCACATTATCTAACCTCTGTGCTCCGCCTGTAGGTGACGTGCATCCCACCCTCACATTATCTAACTTCTGTGCTCAGCCTGTAGGTGACGTGCATCCCACCCTCACATTATCTAACTTCTGTGCTCCGCCTGTAGGTGACGTGCATCCCACCCTCACATTATCTAACCTCTGTGCTCCGCCTGTAGGTGACGTGCATCCCACCCTCACATTATCTAACCTCTGTGCTCCGCCTGTAGGTGACATGCATCCCACCCTCACATTATCTAACTTCTGTGCTCCGCCTGTAGGTGACGTGCATCCCACCCTCACATTATCTAACCTCTGTGCTCTGCCTGTAGGTGACGTGCACCCCACCCTCACATTATCTAACCTCTGTGCTCCGCCTGTAGGTGACGTGCATCCCACCCCCACACTATCTAACTTCTGTGCTCCGCCTGTAGGTGACATGCATCCCACCCCCACACTATCTAACTTCTGTGCTCCGCCTGTAGGTGACATGCATCCCACCCTCACATTATCTAACCTCTGTGCTCCGCCTGTAGGTGACATGCATCCCACCCTCACATTATCTAACTTCTGTGCTCCGCCTGTAGGTGACGTGCATCCCACCCTCACATTATCTAACTTCTGCGCTCCGCCTGTAGGTGACGTGCATCCCACCCTCACATTATCTAACTTCTGTGCTCCGCCTGTAGGTGACGTGCACCCCACCCTCACATTATCTAACTTCTGTGCTCTGCCTGTAGGTGACGTGCATCCCACCCTCACATTATCTAACTTCTGTGCTCCGCCTGTAGGTGACGTGCATCCCACCCTCACATTATCTAACTTCTGTGCTCCGCCTGTAGGTGACGTGCATCCCACCCTCATATTATCTAACTTCTGCGCTCCGCCTGTAGGTGACGTGCATCCCACCCTCACATTATCTAACTTCTGCGCTCCGCCTGTAGGTGACGTGCATCCCACCCTCACATTATCTAACTTCTGTGCTCCGCCTGTAGGTGACGTGCATCCCACCCTCACATTATCTAACTTCTGTGCTCCGCCTGTAGGTGACGTGCATCCCACCCTCACATTATCTTACCTCTGTGCTCCGCCTGTAGGTGACGTGCATCCCACCCTCACATTATCTAACTTCTGTGCTCTGCCTGTAGGTGACGTGCATCCCACCCTCACACTATCTAACTTCTGTGCTCCGCCTGTAGGTGACGTGCATCCCACCCTCACATTATCTAACTTCTGTGCTCCGCCTGTAGGTGACGTGCATCCCACCCTCATATTATCTAACTTCTGTGCTCCGCCTGTAGGTGACGTGCATCCCACCCTCACATTATCTAACTTCTGTGCTCCGCCTGTAGGTGACGTGCATCCCACCCTCACATTATCTAACCTCTGTGCTCCGCCTGTAGGTGACGTGCATCCCACCCTCACATTATCTAACTTCTGTGCTCCGCCTGTAGGTGACGTGCATCCCACCCTCATATTATCTAACTTCTGTGCTCCGCCTGTAGGTGACGTGCATCCCACCCTCACATTATCTAACCTCTGTGCTCCGCCTGTAGGTGACGTGCATCCCACCCTCACATTATCTAACCTCTGTGCTCCGCCTGTAGGTGACGTGCATCCCACCCTCACATTATCTAACCTCTGTGCTCTGCCTGTAGGTGACATGCATCCCACCCTCACATTATCTAACTTCTGTGCTCCGCCTGTAGGTGACGTGCATCCCACCCTCACATTATCTAACTTCTGTGCTCCGCCTGTAGGTGACGTGCACCCCACCCTCACATTATCTAACCTCTGTGCTCCGCCTGTAGGTGACGTGCATCCCACCCTCACATTATCTAACTTCTGTGCTCCGCCTGTAGGTGACGTGCATCCCACCCTCACATTATCTAACTTCTGTGCTCCGCCTGTAGGTGACGTGCATCCCACCCTCATATTATCTAACTTCTGTGCTCCGCCTGTAGGTGACGTGCATCCCACCCTCACATTATCTAACTTCTGTGCTCCGCCTGTAGGTGACGTGCATCCCACCCTCACATTATCTAACCTCTGTGCTCCGCCTGTAGGTGACGTGCATCCCACCCTCACATTATCTAACTTCTGTGCTCCGCCTGTAGGTGACGTGCATCCCACCCTCATATTATCTAACTTCTGTGCTCCGCCTGTAGGTGACGTGCATCCCACCCTCACATTATCTAACCTCTGTGCTCCGCCTGTAGGTGACATGCATCCCACCCTCACATTATCTAACCTCTGTGCTCCGCCTGTAGGTGACGTGCATCCCACCCTCACATTATCTAACCTCTGTGCTCCGCCTGTAGGTGACGTGCATCCCACCCTCACATTATCTAACTTCTGTGCTCTGCCTGTAGGTGACATGCATTACATTGAGGAGAAGAGAAAAAGAACCCTGGCCAGTTTTCAGCACACGGTTAAAAAGAATCCATTTGGAGGTGAGCGAGCACCCGTGCCGACCCCCCTCTCCTGCGCCGGGCAACCAGTGCCCGACCCCCTCTCCTGCGCCGGGCAACCAGTGCGCCCCCTCCCTCCTGCGACCGGCAACCAGTGCCAGCCCCCCCCCTCCTCCCCTCTCCTGCGCACGGTATCCAGTACCCTCCCTCTCCTGCGTCTGGCAACCAGTGCCCCCTCCTGTGCACGGTATCCAGTGCCAGCCCCCCCCCCCCTCCTCCCCTCTCCTGCGCACGGCAATCAGTGTCGCCCCCCCCCCCCCCCTTCCTGCGCATGGCGACCGTGCATGACGCCCCCTCCTCGCGCACCCAGTCTGTTATAAACTACGACATGCATACACAACACTGGTAGAATGCAGGCAATGCCAGCTGTACTACCACACTGTGAGGGGAATGTGTATACCTGTCATGGTCTATCTCACACTGCTAAACCATTAAACCATGGCCTGCATATACAGCGCGGGTAGCAGCAGTGCCAGCTGTACCCTCACTTAGCATGTCTGTCTCATTATTCAGGGGGTGAGACACGGACACAACGGAGGATCGCCGTGCCAAATCGCAGCGTGCCCGTTGTGCCAAAAACAGGTCAGTGTGGGCTCACCCTGCTCTGTTGCCCCCGCCCTGTTCTTTCACCCCTCCCAACCTGACCTCTGCTCTCTCTCTCTCTCTTTACAGAGCCGCTGACCCCATCTCTCCGGCTCCACTCTCATCCACCGCCTCCCTTGGCTCACTCCATCCAGAACACTGTGCCCATGATGAACGTCCATTCCGGTGTGCCACCATCCCAAACCCTTCTCTCCACCGTTGTCAGCGACTTCAGCACCCTTGGCTTCTCGCCGCTTCATCAATCCACCCAGCTGAATACCCCTCACCTCCTTGCCTCAGACTCTGACCATCTGGAATCCATACTGGATGACTACTCCTTCCCCGATGTTGGGAATCTGGATTTGGTGGGCATGCTGCCCAATGACCCCGGTAGCCATTGCACTAGTCTCAGCTCCATTGACAACAGCGATTTTGGGCGACTCCTCAGCGAATCCCAGGGTTCCGGAACACTCTCAGCTGCCTTACATGAGTCCGGAGTCAGCCACGGCACCCTCATGGCCTACCCAGATTCAATCGCTCGACTCATGGCCAACAGGCCGAGCGAGGAGGCCGGGGAGAGTCACGACAGCAGCTTGGTCAACGGGAACTTCGAAATGCAGCAGGAAGAGTCTCTGACTTCCATTTTGGATTTTGACTTTGCCACCATCATGGGGAGCATGAACTGAGACCCCCATGTTGCCACAGGAAATGGCTTTGGATGTTGAGGCCAGTTACAAGGGGTCAAGCCTAGCCTGGTGCTTTGCGCCCTAATGGCATTCGCACTGGGTAAATCTGACTGCAACCTGGTCAACGGAACTGCAGGACTCAAGTATGACCAGTCAGCCTTCTCCTGGGTAGCGGACTGGGCTGGCCCTTTCAGGCTTTACAACTACGTCACTTTGAGAAGGCCTTAGTAGCCCGACAGGCCTGTGTTGCTAAGGGCAACGGTATGGAATGTGCTGGCCTTTTCTGGTGATCCAGCCTAAACTTTACAGCCTTCAAACATGTGCAAACCACAGCCTGGTAATTGGGCTTGGAAATGCCATCAGAGATGCCTCCACTTTGAATTCCGCCTCTGCTTTCATCATGGGGAGTAAAAAACGAAGGCCTGTGTAGGCCCCGCCAAGCTTCGTCCATTCTCGCACAGAAAATCAAACCGTTTCCTGGCTGATGGACTTCTATGTCCAGTCCACACGGGCCTGGTCAACAGAGATGCCATCAGAAGACACCTTCACATCCATATTGGATTTCAACTTTGCCACTGTCGTGGAGAATATGAACAGAGACCTGTGTAGGCACTCCAAGCGCCCCGCTCCCTCTTTGCTTTTAGGAAACCTGTGCAGTCCACAAAGCCAGCCAGGGGAGATCTGTCCCAGCCTTTTGCTTTATGGTCAGTAAATATTCACTCCTGGAAGTCAAGCAAGAGTCCTTACCAACACTGCTTTAAGAGACTAGAAGCCTATATTGCTACGGGCAAGAGCATCAGATCTGCAAGCCTGACTCCGGGATCCGACTCAGACTTTACAGGCTATAAACCTTTTTGCTCACGCCAATCCCGGCTGCCTCCTGGTCAACTGGCTCTTGGGAAAATACTTTCATCTTCGTGTTAGACTTTAACTCACCCTTTATCATGGATACCTTCCTTGGACCAAAAACCTGTCACTTGCTTCATTGAGAAGGTTGTCTTCTACTGGACCTTGACGAGACCTAAAAGGCATTGGATATGCAGGCCCGTCTGAGGTATCTGCCTTAAGCTTCTGCATTAAGTCCTACAAGCTTATGGGCAACTCTGGCCTAGTCAACAGACTTCTGGATTATCTAGATAAACCCCTCACATAAATATTGGATCTCCACTAGATTCTGAAGCCTTCACCACCCAAATAGCCAGTGTTTCTATGGGCAACGACATAGGTGGTAACGCAGGAGACGGGGGCCGACTTCTTCAAACATTTGCTCACATCAAATCAAAACCATAGTGTCTGAGGACTGAAATAAGTGGGGATTGGGCAATTAAATGCATGAAAAGTTTGATATCTCTAACTAAATTAAAGTCGGTGATCCTATAGAAGTCTGTGGCGTAAGTGACGTGTGCAAGGGAGGGGTAAACCTATAGAAGCTGATTGAACCAAATGCTGAGCATAAGGTGATCCTCTTAAATGCTATATGGGCAGATTTGTGTAAGGATGATCCTATGGAAATCTATGGGTGCAGACTGAGTTACCGTGTGTGTGTCTCCCTTTTTTATTTTTTGTGATCTTGCAGAAAAATCACTTTTTCGGGTCACTTGAGCAGTTATCGGTCTGTCATAGGAGATTAAATTTTAGAATGATTTGACGATGTAATAAATATTCTGTGGGTTGGTGGCGGCGGCGTGATGACCTCATAACATGTATAGTTACCGAATGGTGTTTAGCGCAGAAAGTACGCGCGTTATAAAGTGCCTGAGACCGAGCAATCATTCTGCTCCAAAATGCTTCCGTACAATGATCCTGATAAAGGACGGTCGCGAGGACTGAAACTAATCCGTAACACAACGTATCGCTCCGCAGCGGGAGACGCTGGGTCAGCGCGGTACCGATGATGCAATCAGCGGCGTTCCCGTCTCCGGGTGTTTCAGCAGCAGGAGGAGGGGATTTTTAACACATTTTAAGATCAAACTTTATAGTAATCTTCGTGTTTCAGATTAGACTATAAACAGTGTAACACATGGACGCGCTACGAAGGAAAAAACTCCTCTTTCCCGTTTATGAACACGTACCTCCCGCAGCGTATCTGGGACCTGTTCACATATTTACATCAATTTAGTTAACATCCGTTAATTGTCTACATTGTGCTTCTTATGTTAATCTTCAGAACAGACCGACAACGGCAACTTTTCCTGTGAATTGAGCGACGGAATATCTCAGATATGATGGAAATGGGAAACTGGTCCTTTTTCTTTCCCCCTGAACACTGTTTTTAATTAGGTGGGACATTTTGTAAATTCTGCAGCGAATTGCTCCATTAACCTGAAGAGACGGCACTGCGTGTTCGTGATCCGTGTATAAACATACTCGCCATTATTATACGGAGTGATGGGTAATGAACACGTGTATGGATGCCTCATACAGCAAAGCGTGTTCATCCGCGTATAGAGATGATACTCCCCGTTATAATGTGCAGTGTGTTCATTTTCGGCCTATAGAGACGTGTGTGTTAAATCCATATTACCCGAGCTCCTCCCTTTAGCAGTATGCAGCTGGTAAAAACACCATGCATACGTATACAATCACATGGGTTTACAGATCTGTTTGTACACGCATACATAATTAGAAACACAATGTGCGTGTATATAAGCACAGGCGTCACATAAAGGTGTGTGTGTGTGTGTGTGTGTATACACACACATACAATGCCATCGGAACATGCCTCCATTGTCCATTCATTTAAAGTCCCGCAGTTTCTCTCTCCGGAGGGATGAAGTGTAACTATTATTTAGTATATTTTGTTGTTTTTTTTTTCATACTTTGAAGCTGTAATTTGATGCGTCAAATGTTTTTATGTAGAGTTATAATAAATATTCTAACCGTGTCCTCGTCAGATGTGGAGTTTCTTTATATACATAAGAGCAAAGTGTGTGTGTGTGTGTGTGTGTGTGTGTGTGTGTGTGTGTGTGTGTGTGTGTGTGTGTGTGTGTGTGTGTGTGTGTGTGTGTGTGTGTGTGTGTGTGTGTGTTTTTAAAACCGGGTTTGCAACTCCAGTCCTCAAGACCCCCCCGAACAGGTCAGGATATCCCTGCTTCAGGTGCAGTCAAAGACAGCCACTGATTGAGCCTGTGCTGAAGCAGGGATATCCTGGAAATCTGACCTGTTGAGGAGGTCTCGGAGGTGAGAACCCTGGGGTTAAAGGCTCAGTTCTATGTAGGAGCAGAGTGGCCACGGCTGTAATCGGGGACATTACTCTTGTACCAATGACATTTTAAATGATGAGACTATTTATAGTCTGATTTGAAATAGTTGAATAAATCTATTTTTCAATTGAGATCCCCTATAACGTTCCCTTTTCTGCCCTAATCCCAAACTTCCCTGTCACATCCTCCAGCCGTCACCAATGCCAGAGATTGTCAATGTCAGATCATTTTCTCATGGGTCTCTTAAATATGGAAGTTAGATATGTCGTGATATCGCACACTACATGACCCGCAGGTCTCTGTCCATGGTCCTGCGAGTGTGACCACCTCCAGTCCTCTAGTGCCACCAAGAGGTCAGGTTATAAGGATATCCCTGCTTCAGCGCAGGAGGTGCAGTCTAAGCCACCTGTGCTGAAGCAGGGATATCATTAGAGCCTGACCTGGTAGGACTGGAGTTGGCCACCCCTGGTATAGAGGAATATATAGCAGGGTACCACCATCCACTGTGTTATCATTAATAAACAGAAAGTACATGGAAAAATAAGGGGGGGGGAGGACCCCTTAGTCAGGAAACAAAGGAGGATTAAATACCGTGTGAGAAACAGACATTTGTGCCAAAATAGTCACCGGGTTGGATGTCCCACCTAATAAGCATAGGTGAGCGCAGTGCGCTGGGTTGTTGCACAGTAAACCTTCACATATTGGCTGTTAACGCCGAAAGTTTGAGTGTGAGATCGTAACCATACTTCTTATTGAGAGACGTGGGTGTTGCTACAAGATGTGATGAAGGTCCGCGGGGCGATACAGGGATTACCCGTACAGCAGGAGAGTGATTTACACCACAGCCGGCACTGATCTCCCACATTGTCAGAACTCGGACAGTGCTGGTTAGTGTAAGGGGATGGGCAGGCTGGCGTATTAGGGTAAGGGGATGGGCAGGCTGGCGTATTGGGGTAAGGGGATGGGCAGGCTGGCGTATTGGGGTAAGGGGATGGGCAGGCTGGTGTATTAGGGTAAAGGGATGGGTAGGCTGGTGTATTAGGGTAAGGGGATGGGCAGGCTGGCGTATTGGGGTAAGGGGATGGGCAGGCTGGCGTATTGGGGTAAGGGGATGGGCAGGCTGGTGTATTAGGGTAAAGGGATGGGCAGGCTGGTGTATTAGGGTAAGGGGATGGGCAGGCTGGCGTATTAGGGTAAGGGGATGGGCAGGCTGGCGTATTAGGGTAAGGGGATGGGCAGGCTGGCGTATTGGGGTAAGGGGATGGGCAGGCTGGTGTATTAGGGTAAAGGGATGGGCAGGCTGGTGTATTAGGGTAAGGGGATGGGCAGGCTGGCGTATTGGGGTAAGGGGATGGGCAGGCTGGCGTATTGGGGTAAGGGGAGATGGGCAGGCTGGTGTATTGGGGTAAAGGGATGGGCAGGCTGGTGTATTAGGGTAAGGGGATGGGCAGGCTGGCGTATTGGGGTAAGGGGATGGGAAGGCTGGTGTATTAGGGTAAGGGGATGGGCAGGCTGGCGTATTGGGGTAAGGGGATGGGCAGGCTGGCGTATTAGGGTATGGGGATGGGCAGGCTGGTGTATTGGGGTAAGGAGATGGTCAGGCTGGTGTATTAGGGTAAGGGGATGGTTAGGCTGGCGTATTAGGGTAAGGGGATGGTCAGGCTGGCATATTCAGGTAAGGGGATGGGCAGGCTGGCATATTGGGGTAAGGGGATGGGGCAGGCTGGCGTATTGGGGTAAGGGGAGATGGTCAGGCTGGCGTATTAGGGTAAGGGGATGGGCAGGCTGGTGTATTAGGGTAAGGGGATGGTCAGGCTGGCGTATTAAGGTAAGGGGATGGTCAGGCTGTTGTATTGGGGTAAGGGGATGGGCAGGCTGGTGTATTAGGGTAAGGGGATGGTCAGGCTGGCGTATAAGGTACGGGGATGGTCAGGCTGGCATATTGGGGTAAGGGGATGGGCAGGCTGGCATATTGGGGTAAGGGGATGGGGCAGGCTGGCATATTGGGGTAAGGGGATGGGCAGGCTGGTGTATTAGGGTAAGGGGATGGGCAGGCTGGTGTATTAGGGTAAAGGGAATAGCAGGCTGGCGTATTGGGGTAAGGGTAAGGGCAGGCTGGTGTATTAGGGTAAGGGGATGGTCAGGCTGGCGTATTAGGGTAAGGGGATGGTCAAGCTGGTGTATTAGGCTATGGGGATGGGCAGGCTGGCGTATGGGGAGATGGACAGGCTGGCGTATTGGGGTAAGGGGAGATGGGCAGGCTGGCGTATTAGGGTATGGGGATGGGCAGGCTGGCGTATTAGGGAAAGGGGATGGGTCAGGCTGGCGTATTAGGGTAAGGGGATGGTCAGGCTGGCGTATTAGGGTAAGGGGATGGTCAGGCTGGCGTATTAAGGTACGGGGATGGTCAGGCTGGCGTATTAGGGTAAGGGGATGGGTCGGGCTGGTGTATTAGGGTAAGGGGATGGGTCGGGCTGGCGTATTAGGGTAAGGGGTTGGTCAGGCTGGTGTATTAGGGTAAGGGGATGGTCAGGCTGGCGTATTAGGGTAAGAGGATGGTCAGGCTAGTGTATTAGGGTAAGGGGATGGTCAGGCTGGCGTATTAAGGTACGGGGATGGTCAGGCTGGCGTATTAGGGTAAGGGGATGGATCGGGCTGGCGTATTAGGGTAAGGGGATGGTCAGGCTGGTGTATTAGGGTAAGGGGATGGGCGGGCTGGCGTATTAGGGTAAGGGGATGGGTCGGGCTGGCGTATTAGGGTAAGGGGATGGTCAGGCTGGTGTATTAGGGTAAGGGGATGGTCGGGCTGGCGTATTAGGGTAAGGGGATGGTCAGGCTGGTGTATTAGGGTAAGGGGATGGTCAGGCTGGCGTATTAGGGTAAAAGGGATGGTCAGGCTGGTGTATTAGGGTAAGGGGATGGTCATTAAGGGGGAGAAATTGAGCTCAAATCGCAAGTGGAATCTATCCAAAAAAAAGGAATGTATAAGTCCATCAATATCCGGGTAACATAATGAGTGTCCAGAGTGACAAAAAATCCATATATAGAGCATTCCAGGGATAAGTGCCTAGCGGTGTCAACCATACAATATACTCCCAATTGGGCATAAAGGTTGTTGGATAATTGCTGTACCAGAGTAATAATTATGAAGGGCTATTGCCCATTACCTGTCGGCTTGGTCACAGGACAGTCCAGTACTTCCAGGGCGTGCAGCCCGTAAAGGAGGAAATCCAGGAAGTAAAGGGTGAAAACAGAGCACAGCCAACAATGTGGGAAAAAATGAGATATTCAGGGTAAACTCAAACATATTCATTTAGTTGCAAGCTCTTAGAAGAATGGCAGATGAAACGCACCTACGCGTTTCGTGCGGGTGCACTTTATAGTGCGTATTGGGGTAAGGGGGGTGGCCAGTCTGGCGAATTAGGGTAAGAGGCTTGTCAGGTTTAGCGTATTAGGGTTAGGGGATGGTTAGGCTAGCGTATTAGGACTTTGATAATGGGTTACACTGAACAAATCCGTTATTTATCCGGCTCGATGGGTAGATCGCCCTGAGAAAGGTCCCGTGTGGAGGACCGAAACGTTGGTTTTTATGTCTCACTAAATACAAAATCTTTTGACTACCTCGTGGAGTGCTGCCTCTGATATTCGGTCACACGGTATCGTATTACCTATATATATAGTTAAGTTATGGTGGGTAAAAATTGACAAAAACCCTCCACAGCAAAGCATATAGCAATATTCCTGTAACATGGTTCCCTATAGGCTTAAGCTTGCTGCATGGTCACAGCTTTGAGCACAGCCAGGGTTAAGGTGCATACCCAGAAAACCCACCCACAGACAGCTTTTTTTTTTTTTTTTCCCGAGAGAGTTGCACCCTCTCGCTCATCGGGTCCCAGTCCACTTCAGTGTATAGGGAGCTTGCCCTTGGACAGTCCAACCGAAGTCAAACCCGCCCTCAGTGCCCAGTTTCCCTGAAGGTTTCAGCCCGAAAGCCTAGGTCTCCAGGGACATTGATGCCATCCTCCGTTAGGATTCAGGACATCCGTCTCTTCCTCCCTCTGGCCCGAGGCCCGCAAGGGAGTTCGCATCATCTCCCCTCTTTCAAGGGTTGTGCGGGGGCACCCCAGCCCCGAAGGGCTGGTTGTTCGAATGCCATCCCCCCTTAGCCCGAAGGCTCAGGGGTTCTGTGGTCCGGGGCCTGGACACCACCTCTCAACGAGCTAGAGGGCCAAATGCTTGCCACAGACCTTTCCTACTGAAGCCCCAGATAGGATGGTACTGCATTTGGTCATAGCTGTGCAGGTCGAGAGGAGCACTCATATCGCCTTAATGGGTCTCATCAGTGTGGGGTTGATTAAAGAAGCTATGGGATAGGGTATACCATAATACTGAGTTAAGTTATGGTGAGTAAAAAAAGTGACAAAAACCCTCCACAGGAAAGCAAATATGCAAATACAACTGTATGCTCATCTGCATGTCTTAGGCAGATCTGCAACCCCGCCTTTCCCCATTATCACCCAGCACACAGCACTTCCACTGCAGCAAGGGATTCTGGGAAATGACATGCAAATGAGCACACAGTGCCACTTTTTGCTTCAAAAAACATTTTTAACATGGTTCCCTATAGGCTTAAGCTTGCTGCATGGTCACAGCTTTGAGCACAGCCAGGGTTAAGGTGCATACCCAGAAAACCCACCCACAGACAGACTGTTTCTTTTTTTTTTTTTTTTTATTATTCAACACCTTTTTTAAGTTTACAGACTTTTTTGGAAACGAAAAAAACACACCATAGTGACAAACGTCACCTAACATTAGAAAGACACCAAAACATAATATATTTACATTTTCTTCCTCCTTCCTTCCCCCACAGAATATTACTGTTCAAAACACAATTACACACACTTTCATCCCATTCTGTCGCCATTCTTCCTTCCCAGCCATCCATCCCTTCCATGCATTTCCGTATGCTTTTTCCCCACGGCGCCCGCCGTGAAGGGGAGCACCGGCCCACCTCTTCTCTCCGGTAACTCCACGTAAAGGGACCCAGACAGTACTACAGTACTTCTCCAAAAACAACTAAAACATTTCCTCATAAATACGCTCTTTCCCTTTCCGTAAAAGCAAAAGCATTCGCCCACTTCCATTCCCACTCACACAACTCAAAGCGGTAGTTTCAAACCTTTTTTAACGATTCACATTATTAACAACCAGTAAGTATCACTTTACAGAAAGTAATAAACAGAACACATCACTATCCATTCCTATTATTGCTAAGACCAAAACCAACACAAAGGCAAAAAACATTCAAGAAAGCCCCAAAAAACCAACACATTCCAAGTCGTCATCCGAGCATCTCAACCTCTCAACCTAGCGCTATTAATCTCACCGCCAAAAAACACATCACTTTTGACTTTTAAACCCTTAATAGCACATCCTCTTATTTCTTTTCAGAATTTAGCTTCCTGAACATATAATCATCCTACAACAAGGCTTTGCGTACAAAAACATTTAACCTTACATCTAATTATTTCTTTTGTTCCAGTAACTTCTCTAACTGAAACTCGATATTATATGTAATACAATTATCTTTTACTCTACCTACTTCCTCTCTACCCAACCCTGTCTTGGTAAGCTGTGACTTTAGCCATTCTAATCTATGCTTGTCCATCACGCTGCCTGCCCACATGTTTATTCTATTTAACTCTTGTTTTGCATACCCCTCCCTCTCCTCCCCCTCCACGCTTATCTGACTTTTTTGTGAGGACGAGCTCTTACTCTCACTACTCTCTTTCTCCCTAACCTCTCCCCTAGCCTCTTTTATTTTAACCCACTGTACATGCTCCTTTTTTAATTCTTCATATTGCTCTTTTGTCAGCTGTTTTCTTTGGTACATCAATTTTTCCAATCTTTCTATTATCTGTTCATCACTACTCCCCCCATGCTGCTTCCGGAAAATACCCACCCAAAACAGAACATCTCCCACTGCGTTCTCAAAATGTTCCATTTTCTCTTTTAGGGTTACCTTCCCTAATACTTTTCCAACTTTACCCTCTACCCCCTTCTCTCTAGGCTCCACTTTACTCTGGCTATCCTTATCTTCCTTTGTTTCTATCCCTTGCGAAGACTCGTTTTCGCTTCCACTAACAAACCCTTTACACTTACTCTTTCCCTCTCTGCCTTTTCCACTCGCACCACCAGGGCCTGCCTTCTCCTCTGTTTCTTGCGCTTCCCTATCTAACTTCTTATTTCCCTCTTTTCCTTTACTCACGGTCTGTTCCTCTTCCCCACTCCCGTCAATACTGGACAAATCCAGAACACAAAACTTTGACTTCATCACCCTATCTTGCCGTAGCTCACTCTTCCCCTCCCCTTCAACTGTACAAACATCATTGTCACTTTGTAAACTACGTTTTTGCGCCCCTTTCTTGGGTCCGGTCGTGTCCATTATTTCCACTTCCACCTCCCCCTCTATTGGGCCACTCTCTACCATTTCTTCCCTTCTTAAATCCTCCTCATACATTGCTGTTATAGCCGGATCAGGCCCTCCCTCTTGGGAACTCTCCATCTCACAAATTCCCAGACCCTCCACTGTCTCTTCCTCTTCTTCTAGCACAATGCCCCCTTTTGCTGCCTGGGCATATGTCCTTTTTGTGCACTGCCATGCCAAGTGTCCTTCCTCTCCGCATAGATGGCATTTCTTAGGGACTCCACAGTTGGCTGCAGTATGTCCCTCTTCCCCACAATTACGGCACACAATCCCCATTTTCGTGCAACCCTCCTTTGTATGTCCATAAGTGTGGCAATGCCTGCAATATAGAGGCTGTCCCGGGTAAAACAAAAAACCGCTGTCCCCTCTGATATTGAACATGGCCGGTGGGTGCGTCACTCCTCCCGCACATGATGGATCCCGTCTGAACCGTACCCAGAAACGTCTCTTCCCATTGAACATGCCATACGGGTTTTTAAGTTCTTCACCTCCTCTGATCATTTCACAATATCGCTTCAAAAAAGTCACAATCTCCTCTTTCCTTGTGTACGGATTGTACATGTGAAGTACAAGTGGTCTCTCCTCCAGCATAAAACTTGGAATTACCTTGATGCCATGTAGATCGGGTCACCAGACTTCTCCTTGCATTTTTCAAAAGTGCACCAAACATCCGCTTCTTGATGACAGGTCAGGTCATAAATCCCCTGTGCAGGGAAATCCTGAAGGCAGAAGATCCTCTCAGCGTCCAGACCGATCAATTGCTTCAGCAACTTCTCCACTATCAACAGCAGGTTCACTCGACTTCTCTCGGTCTCCTCGATCAGGAACCGAATGGAATTGCGCATTCCAGCTTGCGACGTCATCTCTGCTCTCCCAAGCTCAGGTGCGGCACCCCAAAAGCAGCAAGGGACTTTAGCCAGTAAAGGCGATGTCCCAGGGCAAAGGTGCCGGCCCCTCACTTCCGCATCTGCTCACTCAGAACTGCTCGCTCAGGATCACTCCTCTTAGCTCGAGATGGCGTGCCCCCCCAAAAGCAGCAGGAGTCTTTAGTCCCCGAAGGGACGATGACTCAAGGCCAAGGGGACACAGTCTCAGCTACACAGCTTTTTGTTTTGGAAATTCTTTTATTATGCAGGGAATCTTTACAACAAGATTATAACAGTACATAAATCATTTTCCAAACGAAAAAAAACCGCGACGTTAACAACGGCGCAGTGCATATCCCACACAACTCACATACATTTTTATTAATGGTTTCCCCAAAAGTAAAAAAACTGTGACGAACACGGCGGTGCAGTGCATTTATACGTATGCACCGCACCACAGACATGACATGTCATACACACATTATCTCTAACTTTATTGCACAGAAAAACTTTTGGGGCGGGGGAGTAAGGGGGGGGTGGGGAGGGGGGTGTTTAGTCCTCCTACTCAGGACGTCAAAGATGGAATAGTCCTTGAGCAGGCTGTGGAGCAGCCTGCAACAGTCCTGTACCGACATCCTCTTCTTCCCCTTGGTCAAACGTTCCCTGGCGAATAGTAAAACGTCCTTGAAACAGCACATTAGATGCCAACCGGCTTCGATTGCGTCCTCTGTGTGTGTTCCTGTGAAAAGTCCGTGGAACACCGAGTAGTACGTGACGCACTTCCTCGGTATACAATCCTTTAAGTCAGTGTCCAGCGCGTGCAGCAAGGCCTGCGCAAAGGGGCAGTTCCAGAAGAGGTGCATGATGCTTTCCTCCACTGGGTTGCACCTGGGGCAGTGCCTCACGAGGCTGAGTTTGCTCTGGTACTTGTCCACATTCACAGGGAGTCCCCCGTGTATGGCCTGCCAAGCAATGTCTTTGTGTTTGTTCATTAGTCTTTTCGATGCCACATTCCTCCACACCGTTCCAAAGGTGTTGGGGTGGAGACCTGGGACCGATTCCATGATGTCTTTAGCCCTGATCATTTTGTAGATGACCTTGGGCTTCCACAGGTCTGGTTTTACTCCCTCCAGATTGTTCTGCCTCACGAACTTCTTCACGTCCTTGTAGAACCAGGGCGTGCGCCAGCTGTAAGGGATGGAGCTGTCCCACTTGTCCCACCCCAGTGCTCTCCAGAGCGGCAGGAGTAGGAGGCGGGACATGGAGTAGCCAGAGTAGTCTTTGTCGAAATCTCTCAGGGTGATCCGCACACAGTTGCTTACAAAGAAGGCGCGCAGCATAGTGGGGATGTCGGGCATTCCTCTGCCCCCCTTGTGCGGCTCCTTGTACATCACCTCGCGCTTGCCCCTCTCAAGCTTGGCCCCCCAGACAAAGCGGAACACTGCCATGGAGATTTCCCGGCAGGTTCTGACCGAAGGCGGGTATGCCTGGGCCACGTACTGCAGGACAGGAAGGATCTCGTTCAGCAGCACCAGCTTTTTCCCCTCAATGGTGAGGGGTCTGAGGCGCCACAATCCGATCTTCTGCTTCACCTTGTTCAGCCTCTTGTTCCAGCTCTTCAGGGCAGCGCCCTCGCTCCCCACACCAAACCAGACGCCAAGGATTTGGATGAGGCCTACTCTGATGGGGAAGGGGAGGGGGTCAGCAGCCAGGTTCCAAAGCCCAAATAGCTTGGTCTCTGACTTCCCGCAGTTGACTTTTGCTCCTGCAGCTTTCCCGAAATCCTCGCACGTCTGGACCAGGGTCTTCACCGACCGGCTATCTGCGCAGAAGATGGTGACGTCATCCATGTAGAGCGAGCACTTCACTTCGCGTCTCTGGGGTCCTGGCACAACGATCCCTCTGATCTCTGCGTCTCATCTGATGCACTGGGCGAAGAGCTCTATACAACAGACAAAAAGGAGAGGTGAAAGAGGGCAGCCCTGCCTAACCCCTGAGAGGACAGGGAAGGGGTTAGTCTTCCATCCGTTCACGATCGCCACACTGCAAATGTCAAGGTACATCAGGTTAACATAAGAACAGAACATCTCCCCCATCCCATACTCACGCAGCACCCTGCCCATGAAATCATGGGAGACACGGTCAAAGGCCTTCTCCTGATCAAGGGTGACCAGGACCGTGTGTACACGGCGGTCTTTGATGTAGTGGACTGCGTCTCTGATTAGGGCGAAGCTGTCTGCGATCCTGCGTCCGGGGATGCCGCACGTCTGGTCTGGGTGGATGATCTGGCTAATGACCTTCTTCAGTCTGTTCGCTAGGACTTTTGCTAGGATCTTGTAGTCCGCGTTCAGGAGCGAGATGGGACGCCAGTTCTTGAGGTCGCACCTCTCCCCCTTCCGTTTGTACAAGAGCGTCAGCATTCCTTCCCTCAGCGTTGGGGGCATCCTACCTTCTGCTTCCATTTCCCTGTAAAGCTCGAGCAGGTCCGTGCCGATCAGGTCCCACAGCTTCATGTATAACTCAGCTGGGATACCATCTCTGCTCGGCGTCCTACCCGTCTTAAAGGATTTGGTTGCAGCGTGGAGCTCCTCCAGCGTCAGGGGGGCGTTCATGGCTGCTTTTCCTGCCGGGTCGATGGTGTTTGTAATCCCTGACAGGAATTTCTCAGCCTGGTCTCGGTCTGATGCTTTTGGGGAGTAGACGTCTTCATAGAAATCTTTCATGACTTCCTCCTTCCCCTGCTGCACGTTGCCATCTTTGTCTCGCAGCTCCCTCAGGGGCATGTGGGCAGAGTGGAGTTTCTTGAAGAAGAAGACATTGCATTTCTCCCCCCTCTCAAGGTTCTCCACCTTGGAACGGAAGATGATTCGTCTGGAATCCTCCTCAAAGTGCTTTTGCAGGCTCTCCTTGGTTTCCTCCAGGTCGTCATCCACATTCCATCCGCAGCGTTTGAGGTCATGCAGGGACTGCAGCTTGCGCTGCAGGCCCTCAAACTCCCCCTTCCTCTCACACGCCAGGCGTCTGCCCTTTGCCTGCAGGAAGCAGCGGATCCTTATCTTCGTGAATTCCCACCACTCTGCAGTGCTGGGGAAACAGGCCTTTTCTTCTTTCCATGCTGTGTATGCTGTTATCAGCTCCTCCATGATCTCCTCCCTTTCCAGCAGTGCGCAGTTCAGCTTCCAGGATCTTGGCCCTGGGGGGAAACGTCCTCCCAGGCACCCTTGGATATGAATGCACCTTAACCCTGGCTGTGCTCAAAGCTGTGACCATGCAGCAAGCTTAAGCCTATAGGGAACCATGTTAAAAATGGTTTTTGAAGCAAAAAGTGGCACTGCGTGCTCATTTGCATGTCATTTCCCAGAATCCCTTGCTGCAGTGGAAGTGCTGTATGCTGGGTGATAATGGTGAAAGGTGGGGTTGCAGACCTGCCTAAGACATGCAGATGAGCATACAGTTGTATTTGCATATATATATATATATATATTAAAAAGTCACGCCCCACAGTGCCTTGCTGCTGTGGATGCAAAGTATAAGATTTAATTATTTATAACACTCTTCTAATTAAGATTTATTGATCACAGTATCTTTGATATAATGTACTGCTTGTGTTATTACGTGTGTATATATATATATATAAATATATATATATATATGTGTGTTAATTTGTACTGTATGGCTGTGTCCTGCTTGTTTGCATAACAGCACCAATAGTTACATATCACAACTAAACACACATAATACAGTGACTCAGCACACAAACACATCAAAGACACTGTTGGTGGAAAGATCCATGTTGTGCCAATCCTCGTTAGTATAGTGGTCAGTATCCCCGCCTGTCACGCGGGAGACCGGGGTTCAATTCCCCGACGGGGAGGCTACTTTTTTTTTTTTTTTTTTTGTTTCAAATATTTTTTATTGACTTTAAAAATTAAAAAATTAAAAAAGATAAATAACAGAATACAGCAATAATCATACATATGGGTATAAGATTGCCAATGGTAAAATAGACAATTTAAGTTAACAATACAGCCTCTATTGCAGTCAACCTGAATATACATACATAAACATGTCCGGATAATTTGAACATGCCATAGGCATAACCGCAGTACAGCTGTGTATAGCTTATATTAGAAATAAACAATTAAACAAACAAAAAGATACATGAGAGGCTACTTTTTAGCCTTCTAAATATAATGTGTTTTTTCCCCCCACAAATTAGATATTATATCAGGAGGGATGAATGATAAATACTATTTTTTTAAATCTATTGTACACTTAGTCTTTAAGATCTATTTTAATTTGCTTTATTATTGGGTTTCATGCTTTTTTGGGTGTGAACCAACTTAAAAAGTATTGGGTACCTGAATGTTTACTGGATCTGCAATACTGTAATACTGTAATGTAATATCTATTGACATTAGAATTACTATAATCTAATTATTTTAGTATTAATAACTCAAATTGAAATGTCTAAATATTTTACCTGGATTTATAATATAATGATAGTGTACTAATTGAAATAATAGTTTGCCACAATAATGTAATATATGTATATATTCATTTTAGCGTGAACTCAAATGTAATCAGCATGGATTTACAATATTCTTATAATGTAATTTAATCATTACATTAGAATAATTATCATTTAAAGCAGAACTACAGGGTGCAGTTTATTTTTCTGTTTTAGTTATAGATTTGAAGCAGGGGGTCTCCAGTGCTGAACCATTTTAGTTTCGGCTCCGGAGACTCCTTCCCCCCGAGATACTTATCTCTCAAGGGGGTGGCGATATCTCCTTCATGTTTAAATGTCCCTCACCATTCAGGCCAATAGGAAGCCACAAGGGATGACATCCTATTGGCTCGCAAGATACCGGACATTTAAAGCCGCCATTATGTTAGCCCACAACAGGTCCATCGGAGCAGCTACCTGCAGAGGTACTGGCACCCCCTATGGAGGTATCTCGGGAAGCAAGGGGTCCTCTGAGCTGAAATTAACGCAGCTCCGGAGACTCCCTGCTTTAATCCTATAAATAAACAAAGTAAGAAATTCAACCTGGAATGCTGTATATAAAGCACTCACATCCCCCCTTTCTCTCTCATTGTTATATGTAAAGCATGTGACAATGTATACATTCTTACCTCAAACAATTTGGCCTTGGCGGACCATTTCTTCAAGCAATCTATATACCCCTAGCCCTATATACCTGCCAGTCCCACCGGGAACAATTACAGATCTATAATCCCAGATTACCAAATGTATTTGGATGAAAAAAACCCTCAGATTAGTCGAACTATCTGCAGAATACGTAAGGAGGCCGGCGGGTCTTGGTCTGTTATGCTTACACTCATACTATAGAGCAGGACAGTGGGTGCCGTGGCACGCTGACCCCACACTTAGATGGGTGCAAGTGGAACAGGTCCTTCTGCACCCATACAAAATTCATTCGGTGCTCTGGTATCCTAAAGTAGTATGGGAAAAGTTTATCCCCCCCAATAAAACATTCCCTCAAAACTGAATGACCCCACTGTTCCAGAATCCGGAGTTCCCTCCCGGCCATGGCGTGCTCACGTTCCAGGAATGGCTATCTAGAGGTCTGATTAGGTTGAGGGATTTAACAACAAACAATGGGCCTTGTTGGAGTCTCTCTCTGCTGAACATGACACGGGTAGTGAAGAAGTCTTTCGCTACTTACAATTCAGGGGTTTCACGGGCACTCCTACACCCAATCCCAGTCTTCCAGTGGTTTAAGAAATATGTCTTAATTGCCCTAACCAGTCAAAGATAACGTCCCTATGTTACTCATCTCTTTTTCTCATTGTCTCGCAAGTTTATCTATGAATAGGAATGGGACCTTGATAGGGTATTTGATCTGAAGGAATGGGGGGGATGTCTTGGAGGCCGCTTCAAAAATATCTATCAGGTCCTATACCGATGGTTCCTAACTCCACTGCGGCTCTCGAGGATGTTCCCCGGGACCTCCACCATGTGCCCTAGGGGGATGCGGGCAGCGGGCTGACATTCTACATATGTGGTGGTCGTGCCCTGGGGTAGCCCTACTCTGGAGCAAAGTACACACTGGTTCAAAATGTACTGGGTTTCATATGGAGACTAAATCCTTGGTCAGGCCTCCTGAACATGCCCTCCCAGGACCTTGATCAACACGTAAATAAATTAATCTCAAACATAGTAACGGCGACTAGATCCACCATAGTCCTACACTGGAAGAAACCAGACATCCCCTCTATAGGATATATTCAAATCTGATCCTTTCTCCAAATGGAGAGAATGATGAGCTTTCCGAGAGACTCCTGCCACAAGATAGAGGACGTGGCAGCCGTGGCTTATATACTACAGTACTGAAGCTGAGCTGTCCAGACGCTGGACGACTACTCGGTTCTGCTTTAAATCCCTACGTTGCAACAGCGACCCGGTCGTGACACCTCCCACCAAGGGCAGCTGACGGCGATGGATGACATCACCCGTCGCCGCTAGCGAAAGTTGTAATTCGCTTTCCGGCGACCAGGTCTTTGATTGGTTTAGAGCCAGGGTGGGCAACCCTGTCGCCATTCGCCACATGTGGCGAATTGGCAGTGAAACTGTGGCGAATAGAGCCGCTGGGACTCTCTCTGTACGACCCCCTCCCTCCCTCTTCCCTTGGTAGGGAAGGAGCGCGCTCCAGCAGTGTGACGCACTCTCCCCCCCTCCCTCCTTACTGCACCGGCAGCCACAGGGAAGGAGAAGCAGCAACCGTAGCACTGAGAGGAAGCTCTCTCTCCTCTCAACACCCCCTCCTTCTTACTGCACGGGCAGACACAGACACAGGAGAAGCAGCACAGAGAGGAAGCTCTCCTCCTCTTCCCCCCACCCCCCCCTGCTTAAAGCACCCGGCAAACAGACACAGGTGAAGCAGCTCTCCTCCTCTTCCCCCCCCCCCCCCTGCTTAAAGCACTGGAGACAGACACAGGAGAAGCAGCTCTCCTCCTCTCCCCCCCCCCCCTGCTTAAAGCACCGGCAGACAGACACAGGAGAAGCAGCTCTCCTCCTCTCCCCCCCCCCCCTGCTTAAAGCACCGGCAGACAGACACAGGAGAAGCAGCTCTCCTCCTCTCCCCCCCCCCCCCCCTGCTTAAAGCACCGGCAGACAGACACAGGAGAAGCAGCTCTCCTCCTCTTCCACCCACCCCCCCTGCTTAAAGCACCGGCAGACAGACACAGGAGAAGCAGCTCTCCTCCTCTTCCCCCCACCCCCCCTGCTTAAAGCACCGGCAGACAGACACAGGAGAAGCAGCTCTCCTCCTCTTCCACCCACCCCCCCTGCTTAAAGCACCAGCAGACAGACACAGGAGAAGCAGCTCTCCTCCTCTTCCCCCCACCCCCCTGCTTAAAGCTGCAGTTCAGTCAATATCCTGCATGTGTGGTTTTTTTAATAAATCAGTTCTGTAGTAAGAAATAATACTTTTAGCATTTTCTGTTTTTAAAAAAACAACTTTGAAAGACCAATTTTCTTGTATTCTATTTTAACAGCCATTTGCTAAGGCACTGCCCCTTCATGTCCTGTCACAAACCCAGGCACACCCCTTTGTCAGCACTGCCCTCACTCTCTCTAAACGTGCACTAGCATCTGGTCACATGATCTTCCTCATAGTACATTCAAGGAAGCTGGAGAAAAGGGATCAGCCTGCATGCATAGCAGCTCGGATAGGCGATTTCAAACTTATTACAGTGTTTATTCCATTCATTGCACGTGTATATAATGTAAAATTGTAATAATTCCATTTATATCAAACGTGTATATGTGAATATTATTTAGATGTATATGTATGTTACTGAAATGTGGAGTGAGTGTGTAGGTAAATACACACAATACACTTCCACTGTGTGTGTGTATATATATATATATATATATATATATATATATATATATATATATATATATATATATATATATATATATATATATATATACAGTATATACACATATATATATATATACAGTATATACACATATATATATATATATATATATATATATATATGTATATGTGAAGTTATGTGAGTAAAAAAGTGACAAAAACCCTCCATAGCAAGGCAAATAGCAAATGGAAATATTACTGTATGCTCATTTGTATGTATATATATATTTATATACACACACACTTCAAATACGGATAGTGATTCACGTAAATGATATATATATTTCACTTTCTGGGAGTATAAGAGTGACTGTCCTGTTGTTCCTTTTTTTGTATCCATCATTGAATGGTATGCACCCTCTCTTTACGTTTATTTTATACTAGCTGAGAGACCCGGCGTTGCCCGGGATGTAATGTTCCCGCTCCTCTCTCTCTCCTCACCCCTCCCCCTCTCTCTGTTTGTCCCCCATTCACATCAATCCAGTTCCCCCCCTCCCTCCTTTACAGCTTCATGCAGTGTGTGTGCGTCAGTCATTGTGTGTGCATCAGTCAGTCAGTCAGTCAGTCAGTCAGTGTGTGTGTGTGTGTGCCTCAGTCAGTCAGTGTGTGCGTGCGGCAGTCATTCAGTCATTCAGTCAGTGTGTGTGTGTGTGTCAGTCAGTGTGTGTGTGTGTGTGTGTGTGTCAGTCAGTGTGTGTGTGTCAGTTAGTGTGTGTGTGTGTGTGTGTGTGTGTGTGTGTGTGTGTGTGTGTGTGTGTGTGTGTGTGTGTGTGTGCGCGCGTCAGTCAGTGTGTGTGTGTGTCGTGTGTGTGTGTGTGTGTGTGTGTGTACCATTCATTGTGTGTGTGCGCGCGTCAGTATGTGTGTGTGTGTGCGCGCGTCAGTCTGTGTGTGTGCGTGGGTGTGGGGGTGTGCGCGCGTGCGTCAGTCAGTGTGTGTGTGTGTGTGTCAGTCAGTGTGTGTGTCAGTGTGTGTGTGTGTGTCAGTCAGTGTGTGTGTCAGTCAGTGTGTCAGTGTGTGTGTGTGTGTGTGTGTTTGTGTCAGTGTGTGTGTG